>NC_091294.1:72048498-72085998 GCF_038502225.1 Cherax quadricarinatus | reverse complement strand
GACTGTGTTGTGGACAATGCTAACACTGGTCTGTATTGTGGGCAATACTAACACTGGTCTGTGTTGTGGGCAATACTAACACTGGTCTGTGTTGTGGGCAAAACTAACACTGGTCTATGTTGTGGGCAATACTAACACTGGTCTGTGTTGTGGGCAATACTAACACTGGTCTGTATTGTGGGCAATACTAACACTGGTCTGTGTTGTGGGCAATACTAACACTGGTCTGTGTTGTGGGCAATACTAACACTGGTCTGTGTTCTGGGCAATACTAACACTGGTCTGTATTGTGGGCAATACTAACACTGGTCTGTATTGTGGGCAATACTAACACTGGTCTGTATTGTGGGCAATACTAACACTGGTCTGTGTTGTGGGCAATACTAACACTGGTCTGTGTTGTGGGCAATACTAACACTGGTCTGTATTGTGGGCAATACTAACACTGGTCTGTATTGTGGGCAATACTAACACTGGTCTGTATTGTGGGCAATACTAACACTGGTCTGTATTGTGGGCAATACTAACACTGGTCTGTGTTGTGGGCAATACTAACACTGGTCTGTGTTGTGGGCAATACTAACACTGGTCTGTGTTGTGGGCAATACTAACACTGGTCTGTATTGTGGGCAATACTAACACTGGTCTGTATTGTGGGCAATACTAACACTGGTCTGTGTTGTGGGCAATACTAACACTGGTCTGTGTTGTGGGCAATACTAACACTGGTCTGTGTTGTGGGCAATACTAACACTGGTCTGTGTTGTGGGCAATACTAACACTGGTCTGTGTTGTGGGCAATACTAACACTGGTCTGTGTTGTGGGCAATACTAACACTGGTCTGTGTTGTGGACAATACTAACACTGGACTGTGTTGTGGACAATACTAACGCTGGACTGTGTTGTGGACAATACTAACACTGGTCTGTGTTGTGGACAATACTAACACTGGTCTGTGTTGTGGACAATACTAACACTGGTCTGTGTTGTGGACAATACTAACACTGGTCTATGTTGTGGGCAATACTAACACTGGTCTGTGTTGTGGGCAATACTAACACTGGTCTGTATTGTGGGCAATACTAACACTGGTCTGTGTTGTGGGCAATACTAACACTGGTCTGTATTGTGGGCAATACTAACACTGGTCTGTGTTGTGGACAACACTAACACTGGTCTGTGTTGTGGACAACACTAACACTGGTCTGTGTTGTGGACAATACTAACACTGGTCTGTGTTGTGGGCAATACTAACACTGGACTGTGTTGTGGGCAATACTAACACTGGACTGTGTTGTGGACAATACTAACACTGGTCTGTGTTGTGGACAATACTAACACTGGTCTGTGTTGTGGGCAATACTAACACTGGTCTGTATTGTGGGCAATACTAACACTGGTCTGTGTTGTGGGCAATACTAACACTGGTCTGTGTTGTGGGCAATACTAACACTGGTCTGTGTTGTGGGCAATACTAACACTGGTCTGTGTTGTGGACAATACTAACACTGGTCTGTGTTGTGGGCAATACTAACACTGGTCTGTGTTGTGGGCAATACTAACACTGGTCTGTGTTGTGGGCAATACTAACACTGGACAGTGTTGTGGACAATACTAACACTGGTCTGTGTTGTGGACAATGCTAACACTGGTCTGTATTGTGGGCAATACTAACACTGGTCTGTGTTGTGGGCAATACTAACACTGGTCTGTGTTGTGGACAATACTAACACTGGTCTGTGTTGTAGGCAATACTAACACTGGTCTGTGTTGTGGGCAATACTAACACTGGACTGTGTTGTGGACAATGCTAACACTGGTCTGTATTGTGGGCAATACTAACACTGGTCTGTGTTGTGGGCAATACTAACACTGGTCTGTGTTGTGGGCAAAACTAACACTGGTCTATGTTGTGGGCAATACTAACACTGGTCTGTGTTGTGGGCAATACTAACACTGGTCTGTATTGTGGGCAATACTAACACTGGTCTGTGTTGTGGGCAATACTAACACTGGTCTGTGTTGTGGGCAATACTAACACTGGTCTGTGTTCTGGGCAATACTAACACTGGTCTGTATTGTGGGCAATACTAACACTGGTCTGTATTGTGGGCAATACTAACACTGGTCTGTATTGTGGGCAATACTAACACTGGTCTGTGTTGTGGGCAATACTAACACTGGTCTGTGTTGTGGGCAATACTAACACTGGTCTGTATTGTGGGCAATACTAACACTGGTCTGTATTGTGGGCAATACTAACACTGGTCTGTATTGTGGGCAATACTAACACTGGTCTGTATTGTGGGCAATACTAACACTGGTCTGTGTTGTGGGCAATACTAACACTGGTCTGTGTTGTGGGCAATACTAACACTGGTCTGTGTTGTGGGCAATACTAACACTGGTCTGTATTGTGGGCAATACTAACACTGGTCTGTATTGTGGGCAATACTAACACTGGTCTGTGTTGTGGGCAATACTAACACTGGTCTGTGTTGTGGGCAATACTAACACTGGTCTGTGTTGTGGGCAATACTAACACTGGTCTGTGTTGTGGGCAATACTAACACTGGTCTGTGTTGTGGGCAATACTAACACTGGTCTGTGTTGTGGGCAATACTAACACTGGTCTGTGTTGTGGACAATACTAACACTGGACTGTGTTGTGGACAATACTAACGCTGGACTGTGTTGTGGACAATACTAACACTGGTCTGTGTTGTGGACAATACTAACACTGGTCTGTGTTGTGGACAATACTAACACTGGTCTGTGTTGTGGACAATACTAACACTGGTCTATGTTGTGGGCAATACTAACACTGGTCTGTGTTGTGGGCAATACTAACACTGGTCTGTATTGTGGGCAATACTAACACTGGTCTGTGTTGTGGGCAATACTAACACTGGTCTGTATTGTGGGCAATACTAACACTGGTCTGTGTTGTGGGCAATACTAACACTGGTCTGTATTGTGGGCAATACTAACACTGGTCTGTGTTGTGGGCAATACTAACACTGGTCTGTGTTGTGGGCAATACTAACACTGGTCTGTGTTGTGGGCAATACTAACACTGGTCTGTGTTGTGGGCAATACTAACACTGGTCTGTATTGTGGGCAATACTAACACTGGTCTGCGTTGTGGGCAATACTAACACTGGTCTGTGTTGTGGGCAATACTAACACTGGTCTGTGTTGTGGGCAATACTAACACTGGTCTGTGTTGTGGGCAATACTAACACTGGTCTGTGTTGTGGGCAATACTAACACTGGTCTGTGTTGTGGACAATACTAACACTGGACTGTGTTGTGGACAATACTAACACAGGTCTGTGTTGTGGACAATACTAACACTGGTCTGTGTTGTGGACAATACTAACACTGGTCTGGGTTGTGGACAATACTAACACTGGTCTGTGTTGTGGACAATACTAACACTGGACTGTGTTGTGGACAATAACGCTGGACTGTGTTGTGGACAATGCTAACACTGGTCTGTGTTTCGGACAATACTAACACTGGACTGTGTTGTGGACAATACTAACACTGGTCTGTGTTGTGGACAATACTAACACTGGTCTGTGTTGTGGACAATATTAACACTGGTCTATGTTGTGGACAATACTAACACTGGACTGTGTTGTGGACAATACTAACACTGGGCTGTGTTGTGGACAATACTAACACTGGTTTGTGTTGTGGACAATACTAACACTGGACTGTGTTGAGGACAATAATAACACTGGACTGTGTTGTGGACAATACTAACACTGGACTGTGTTGTGGACAATACTAACACAGGTTTGTGTTGTGGACAATATTAACACTGGACTGTGTTGTGGACAGTACTAGCACTGGACTGTGTTATGGACAATACTAACACTGGACTGTGTTGTGGACAATACTAACACTGGTCTGTGTTGTGGACAATATTAACACTGGGCTGTGTTGTGGACAATACTAACGCTGGACTGTGTTGTGGACAATACTAACACTGGACTCTGTTGTGGACAATAATAAGACTGGACTGTGTTGTGGACAATACTAACACTGGACTGTGTTGTGGACAATACTAACACTGGACTGTGTTATGGACAATACTAACACTGGACTGTGTTGTGGACAATACTAACACTGGTTTGTGTTGTGGACAATATTAACACTGGAATGTGTTGTGAACAATACTAACACTGGACTGTGTTGTGGACAATACTAACACTGGTCTGTGTTGTGGACAATATTAACACTGGACTGTGTTGTGGACAATACTAACACTGGTTTGTGTTGTGGACAATATTAACACTGGACTGTGTTGTGAACAATACTAACACTGGACTGTGTTGTGGACAATACTAACACTGGTCTGTGTTGTGGACAATATTAACACTGGACTGTGTTGTGGACAATACTAACGCTGGACTGTGTTGTGGACAATACTAACACTGGACTGTGTTGTGGACAATACTAACTCTGGACTGTGTTGTGGACAATACTAACACTCGACTGTGTTGTGGACAATACTAACACTGGATTGTGTTGTGGAGAATACTAACACTGGATTGTGTTGTGGACAATACTAACACTGGAATGTGTTGTGGACAATACTAACACTGGACTTTGTTGTGGACAATAGTAACACTGGACTGTGTTGTGGACAATACTAACACTGGAATGTGTTGTGGACAATACTAACACTGGTCTGTGTTGTGGACAATACTAACACTGGAATGTGTTGTGGACAATACTAACACTGGTCTGTGTTGTGGACAATACTAACACTGGAATGTGTTGTGGACAATACTAACACTGGTCTGTGTTGTGGACAATACTAACACTAGAATGTGTTGTGGACAATACTAACACTGGAATGTGTTGTGGACAATACTAACACTGGAATGTGTTGTGGACAATACTAACACTGGTCTGTGTTGTGGACAATACTAACACTAGAATGTGTTGTGGACAATACTAACACTGGAATGTGTTGTGGACAATACTAACACTGGAATGTGTTGTGGACAATACTAACACTGGTCTGTGTTGTGGACAATACTAACACTAGAATGTGTTGTGGACAATACTAACACTGGAATGTGTTGTGGACAATACTAACACTGGAATGTGTTGTGGACAATACTAACACTGGAATGTGTTGTGGACAATACTAACACTGGTCTGTGTTGTGGACAATACTAACACTAGAATGTGTTGTGGACAATACTAACACTGGAATGTGTTGTGGACAATACTAACACTGGAATGTGTTGTGGACAATACTAACACTGGTCTGTGTTGTGGACAATACTAACACTAGAATGTGTTGTGGACAATACTAACACTGGAATGTGTTGTGGACAATACTAACACTGGAATGTGTTGTGGACAATACTAACACTGGTTTGTTGACATCATCTCCACTGGTCAGTAACTGATAAACTGGAACCTGCCTCGTAACTAAGACCAGCAATAACATTAATGTTCACTTGTTAGGCTAATCTTTCGGAAATTTCCTTTAATTCCTTCTTTTTTTTTATCTTTCATTACATGTTAAAATAAAAACTAGCAAAATATAATTAAAATGTTCCCCGCTACCCACGACTTCTTGCCAATGGAGCTATATATGATAAACACACAAACAAGCCGCTTCCGCTCCTGCACCAAATTTAATAGGCTATACTTGTCGACGTAATGTTAGCAACAGTTGTATACTGCTCGAACCACATTTATGATCCTCCCCAACGCCATTTACTCCCCTACTCTCACTACATTTATACTACTGTTTGAGAACTCTCAATCGACTATTACTTTTCACTGGAAGTTTAACACAGAAAATCTTCTAATAGGTGCTTGCAATAGTTTCCATTATTTCACAGACGAGTTTTATAGACGTAGTTTGTTTTTAGCGTTCCCCAACCTTGAGTTTACTGCTCTGTGTTGCTTGCTTTCAGTGCCTAGCAAAAGTGGCTTACACCAAGCAAATGTGGCTTCCACCAAGCAGATATGGCTTACACCATGCAAATGTGGCTTACACCAAGCAAATATGGCTTACACCATGCAAATGTGGCTTACACCAAGCAAATGTGGCTTCCATCAAGCAAATGTGGCTTACACCAAGCAAATGTGGCTTACACCAAGCAAATGTGAGTTACACCATGCCCATGGGGCTTACGCCAAGCAAATATAGCTTACACCAGGCAAATGTGGCTTACACTAAGCAAATGTGGTTTACACCAAGCAAATGTGGCTTACACCAAGCAAATGTGGCTTACACCAGGCAAATGTTTCTTAAGTTAATCAGTTTTATTCTGGGTTAATCAAATGGATCCCACTACAGTCAGAATTAAATATTTACCAATCGTATGTTTCCTTTTCAAAATATATTAGACATTATTTATATATATCCTACGATATTAAATGGCAGTCAGACTTCAATTAAATGTCCTACTCTAGTTCTGTATCCGTATACAGAGAATATCTTAAATAGCAAGACTTTCTACTTATGTCACCGTCTTCGTAATCGACAGTGGACAAAGAAAATATGGAAAGGGTTGTGAGAATATCTATCCAAGAAAATAGAAGTAACACAAAAATATGTTGGAATATTTTGAATGTTGTCATGATGTGGTGAACTTGCCATTGTCACAAGAAGGTTGTTTAATGGCATGTAAACACGCCATTAAACAAACTTCTTATTACGAATACAATTTGCTGCTCCGTATAAAAAAAAATACGTCCGATATACATTAAGGTTCTCCCTCCCTCGGGCATCATTATTCGGTAAACTCTAATTTTTAAAGAGTGTGAACTAAAACACGGGGAATGCTAATGCAAATATTAGGATAAGCAGGAAACCTTTTGTCAACCCTATAAAACTGATTTAGGGTTCAGTGAGATAGCTTATGAAAACCTCTAATGACGCATTAAATTTACCGAACCGGTGCATCGTAATCATGAGATGGTCTGGATTGTTAATGAAGTATGTATGCCATTCTTGAAGAGTTTGATCCTTTATTGGCTGATTCATCCGTATGTCTTCGGATCACGGTAAAACACCTAGCTCTGCTGGGTAGATAGATAGGTAGATAGTATATTGCGCCATAGTTTAAGACAGTTCCATTTAAGATTAACTTAATTTCAAGAGAAAGTAATTACTAAAGGTTCCGTAACAGGAAACCTATAAAGGAAGCTCTGAGTCAGGTCGCACTCCGGGCGACGAGCTGGAAATTGAATCATATTGGATTTCAGTGCTAGTGAGAAGCAGGACCGAGGGCTGGTGCAGACTTCACAGGATTCTGGGTCACCACAGCTGGTGCAGGTCCTGGTGGATGGTATGTGACCTTACCTTGCGCAAGATTTGTTGAATAATTGATGACCACAGCTGGTGCAGATCTTGGCCAGCTTTTGCTGGCCTTGGTGGATGGTTAATAATAATAATAATAATAATAATAATAATAATAATCTTCATTTCTGCTAGTACATGTACAAGGTATATAGACATTAATGACACACTACTATGTAGAAAGCCCCTTGTTATGCAAAGCATTTCTGGCAAATTACGTCAATTTTGTCCTTAGGATGCGACCCACACCAGTCGACTAACACCCAGGTACCTATTTTACTGATGGGTGAACAGGGACAGCAGATGTCTTAAGGAAACACGTCTTAAAGTTTCCATAATTACCGGGGATCGACCCCCGGACCTCAGTGTGAGAGCTGAGTGCGCTAGCAATCAAGTTATGGGTTAAGGGACCATAACTTATTGAACAGAGTATGCGCAGCTCTTGGTGACCATATACAGTGAGAGGCTCGTTAAATGCTTAGTAAAAGTAACTGACTGAGAACTTAGCATATTTGGTGAAGGACTTGAATCCTTGGTGACCTTAGCTGAGCAGGTGTTAGTGGCCATACGCACTGAGCAGGTGTTAGTGGCCATACGCACTTGGTGACTATAGCCGTTGCGTTTAGTGAATGTCCGTATATTTTATGTATGTATGTATATATATATATATATATATACAGCAACCGCCCAGGGAGGTACTACCGTCCTGCCAAGTGAGTGTAAAACGAAAGCCTGTAATTGTTTTACATGATGGTAGGATTGCTGGTGTCCTTTTTTCTGTCTCATGAACATGCAAGATTTCAGGTACGTCTTGCTACTTCTACTTACACTTAGGTCACACTACACATACATGTACAAGCACATATATACACACCCCTCTGGGTTTTCTTCTATTTTCTTTCTAGTTCTTATTCTTGTTTATTTCCTCTTATCTCCATGGGGAAGTGGAACAGAATTCTTCCTCCGTAAGCCATGCGTGTTGTAAGAGGCGACTAAAATGCCGGGAGCAAGGGGCTAGTAACCTCTTCTCCTGTATATATTACTAAATGTAAAAGGAGAAACTTTTGTTTTTCCTTTTGGGCCACCCCACCTCAGTGGGATACGGCCGGTGTGTTGAAAGAAAGATATATATATATATATATATATATATATATATATATATATATATATATATATATATATATATATATATATATACATATATATATATATATATATATATATATATATATATATATATATATATATATATATATATATATATTATTATTATATATTTTTTATTATCACACTGGCCGATTCCCACCAAGGCAGGGTGGCCCGAAAAAGAAAAACTTTCACCATCATTCACTCCATCACTGTCTTGCCAGAAGGGTGCTTTACACTACAGTTTTTAAACTGCAACATTAACACCCCTCCTTCAGAGTGCAGGCACTGTACTTCCCATCTCCAGGACTCAAGTCCGGCCTGCCGGTTTCCCTAAACCCCTTCATAAATGTTACTTTGCTCACACTCCAACAGCACGTCAAGTATTAAAAACCATTTGTCTCTGGTGGCCTGGTGGCCACCAGACGCTCTCGCTTCACACGGTGAGGGCCTGGGTTCGATTCCCAGCCAGAGTAGAAACATTGGACGTGTTTCTTTCCACCTGTTGTCTATGTTTCCCATCAGTAAAATGGGTTCCTGGGTGTTAGTCGACTGGTGTGGGTCGCATCCTGGGACACTGACCTAAGGAGGCCTGGTCACAGACCGGGCCGCGGGGGCGTTGACCCCCGGAACTCTCTCCAGATAAACTCTCTCCAAATTCACTCCTATCAAACACGCTCACGCATGCCTGCTGGAAGTCCAAGCCCCTCGCACACAAAACCTCCTTTACCCCCTCTCTCCAACCTTTCCTAGGCCGACCCCTACCCCGCCTTCCTTCCACTACAGACTGATACACTCTTGAAGTCATTCTGTTTCGCTCCATTCTCTCTACATGTCCGAACCACCTCAACAACCCTTCCTTAGCCCTCTGGACAACAGTTTTCGTAATCCCGCACCTCCTCCTAACTTCCAAACTACGAATTCTCTGCATTATATTCACACCACACATTGCCCTCAGACATGACATCTCCACTGCCTCCAGCCTTCTCCTCGCTGCAACATTCATCACCCATGCTTCACACCCATATAAGAGCGTTGGTAAAACTATACTCTCATACATTCCCCTCTTTGCCTCCAAGGACAAAGTTCTTTGTCTCCACAGACTCCTAAGTGCACCACTCACTCTTTTCCCCTCATCAATTCTATGATTCACCTCATATTTCATAGACCCATCCGCTGACACGTCCACTCCCAAATATCTGAATACGTTCACCTCCTCCATACTCTCTCCCTCCAATCTGATATTCAATCTTTCATCGCCTAATCTTTTTGTTATCCTCATAACCTTACTCTTTCCTGTATTCACCTTTAATTTTCTTCTTTTGCACACCCTACCAAATTCATCCACCAATCTCTGCGACTTCTCTTCAGAATCTCCCAAGAGCACAGTGTCATCAGCAAAGAACAGCTGTGACAACTCCCACTTTGTGTGTGATTCTTTATCTTTTAACTCCACGCCTCTTGCCAAGACCCTCGCATTTACTTCTCTTACAACCCCATCTATAAATATATTAAACAACCACGGTGACATCACACATCCTTGTCTAAGGCCTACTTTTACTGGGAAATAATTTCCCTCTTTCCTACATACTCTAACTTGAGCCTCACTATCCTCGTAAAAACTCTTCACTGCTTTCAGTAACCTACCTCCTACACCATATACTTGCAACATCTGCCACATTGCCCCCCTATCCACCCTGTCATACGCCTTTTCCAAATCCATAAATGCCACAAAGACCTCTTTAGCCTTATCTAAATACTGTTCACTTATATGTTTCACTGTAAACACCTGGTCCACACACCCCCTACCTTTCCTAAAGCCTCCTTGTTCATCTGCTATCCTATTCTCAGTCTTACTCTTAATTCTTTCAATAATAACTCTACCATACACTTTACCAAGTATACTCAGCAGACTTATCCCCCTATAATTTTTGCACTCTCTTTTATCCCCTTTGCCTTTATACAAAGGAACTATGCATGCTCTCTTCCAATCCCTAGGTACCTTACCCTCTTCCATACATTTATTAAATAATTGCACGAACCACTCCAAAACTATATCCCCACCTGCTTTTAACATTTCTATCTTTATCCCATCAATCCCGGCTGCCTTACCTTATACACGAAATCACAGCTTCCCTATCTTCATCAACATTTAACAATTCCTCAAAATATTCCCTCCATCTTCCCAATACCTCTAACTCTCCATTTAATAACTCTCCTCTCCTATTTTTAACTGACAAATCCATTTGTTCTCTAGGCTTTCTTAACTTGTTAATCTCACTCCAAAACTTTTTCTTATTTTCAACAAAATTTGTTGATAACATCTCACCCACTCTCTCATTTGCTCTCTTTTTACATTGCTTCACCACTCTCTTAACCTCTCTCTTTTTCTCCATATACTCTTCCCTCCTTGCATCACTTCTACTTTGTAAAAACTTCTCATATGCTAACTTTTTCTCCCTTACTACTCTCTTTACATCATCATTCCACCAATCGCTCCTCTTCCCTCCCGCACCCACTTTCCTGTAACCACAAACTTCTGCCGAACACTCTAACACTACATTTTTAAACCTACCCCATGCCTCTTCGACCCCATTGCCTATGCTCTCATTAGCCCATCTATCCTCCAATAGCTGTTTATATCTTACCCTAACTGCCTCCTCTTTTAGTTTATAAACCTTCACCTCTCTCTTCCCTGATGCTTCTATTCTCCTTGTATCCCATCTACCTTTTACTCTCAGTGTAGCTACAACTAGAAAGTGATCTGATATATCTGTGGCCCCTCTATAAACATGTACATCCTGAAGTCTACTCAACAGTCTTTTATCTACCAATACATAATCCAACAAACTACTGTCATTTCGCCCTACATCATATCTTGTATACTTATTTATCCTCTTTTTCTTAAAATATGTATTACCTATAACTAAACCCCTTTCTATACAAAGTTCAATCAAAGGGCTCCCATTATCATTTACACCTGGCACCCCAAACTTACCTACCACACCCTCTCTAAAAGTTTCTCCTACTTTAGCATTCAGGTCCCCTACCACAATTACTCTCTCACTTGGTTCAAAGGCTCCTATACATTCACTTAACATCTCCCAAAATCTCTCTCTCTCCTCTACATTCCTCTCTTCTCCAGGTGCATACACGCTTATTATGACCCACTTTTCGCATCCAACCTTTACTTTAATCCACATAATTCTTGAATTTACACATTCATATTCTCTTTTCTCCTTCCATAACTGATCATTTAACATTACTGCTACCCCTTCCTGTGCTCTAACTCTCTCAGATACTCCAGATTTAATCCCATTTATTTCCCCCCACTGAAACTCCCCTACCCCCTTCATCTTTGTTTCACTTAGGGCCAGGACATCCAACTTCTTTTCATTCATAACATCAGCAATCATCTGTTTCTTGTCATCCGCACTACATCCACACACATTCAAGCATCCCAGTTTTATAAAGTTTTTCTTCTTCTCTTTTTTAGTAAATGTCTACAGGAGAAGGGGTTACTAGCCCATTATATATATATTATTATAAATATTATATTATTTCTTTCCGTTTTAGTTTCATATTAATTTCATTATTAATTAAATTATGAAATTGCCACCCACACTTTCAAAAAGTAACGTAAATTTTCTTCAGAGTAACTACTCCAGCCTTGAAAGTTTGATACCAGTCAACAGAAGCATTCTCGAGTTATCAAATGAAAACATTGAAGAAAGAACAAAGTTTCACAAACACAGTAGTTATTACCTCTCAGAGAAACTTTATTACACTCCAAAATAAAGCTAAGCGATACCAGTTGACTTTCTAACTCTACCTCTGTTATCCTCTTCGTCCTCGAGAGTCTGTGTACAAGCAGCGCAGTATAATAATGATGATGATAAGTAATGTTGAGATCAGTTTTGCGTGAAGGAGAGAGGAATACAACAGAGGATGTGGGTTCTATACGGGGGACTAGACGTAGATGTTGTAGAGCTCATTTAGGTTCTATACGGGGGACTAGACGTAGATGTTGTAGAGCTCATTTAGGTTCTATACGGGGGACTAGACGTAGATGTTGTAGAGCTCATTTAGGTTCTATACGGGGGACTAGACGTAGATGTCGTAGAGCTTGTTTATGACACTTGATGAATAGCTGAACGCATGACCAAGAGCTAGTGTTCAGCTCAAGCTAATCTCAGGTAAGTACTATTTACAAATGTGTACTTAGGTGCAAACTCGCAAACATGCCGTATGTAAACACCTCTCGCTCTCTCTCTCTCTCTCTCTCTCTCTCTCTCTCTCATTCTTATTTACATAAGGGTTATGAGTTTGTACCTTTTTTTTACTAGATAAGAACTATTATATACCTCGGCTCATTGGGAAACCTTTTTATTGTTATGAGACCTTTTTATTGTGTTGGGCCAGCGATTTTATTTGGTCACCTGACTTTATTTCATCAGTGTCAGTATGGTGTACGAATGTGTTTCAAATTCGAGCCATCCTGGGAATAAATGATCTCAGATGAGGCGATGTTCTTGATAAGGTTACATCTCGAGAGTAGTTCCTGTTGGTTGCCCGTCTTGTTGCGTAGAAGCTGCCTTCTCGCTATCCGCGAAGTGAAGCCAATCCAATCCTGTCGATTTAAAGGTGAAATAATTTCACAGAGTGTATAACCTTGTCGGTCCTTGATCAAGGACAACCAGGTTATGGAACACTCTCTACCTAGTGCCACTTTTCTTTATATGTCAGCCTACCATCTAGAGATGGCCCAGTGTTGAACCTCTTCCAGTTTCCTACAGGCTTGCTTGTGCAGATTCCTGTTACAGATAGTGGGATGCCTCTTATACCTTCTCCAAGCACTGTACTAAGCACTAGCACTCTCTCGACAACGAAAAACAAACTAAGGCTGATGTAAAGCCTTCGTTACATACTGCCAGTGAGCAATGTATTTGTGATGGAGATTAAGGATATGTTTAGTATAGGCACTCACTTGGCCATCATCATCACCTTGAAGAACATTCCAATGGGAGGAGGCCATCTCAGAGCAAAGGGCTGGCCAGTTTCCTCTTTCCCACAGCCAAGTTGTGTGCGTTGATTCTTTACCTCGTTCTGTTTCAATCTTTAGTGTCGTGCAGGTAGCCTTATGGCGAGATGATCCAACATAGCCAAGCGACTGTCTTCAGATAGATCACTCACTACTGGGTCAAGAGAGTAGTCACAAGTGTGAGTAGGAAAGTTAAAGTTTTCTCAAACACTGGAAGGAGTTCGTCAAAATCCCTCTCTATATGTTGGCATTTGTGTTGCAGCAGAGGGGAGTCCACATTTTCCATCAGGAAGTTGACGAGGGCTGCTTGCTGCCATTGAGATCTGAGCATTGTACTTGCTAGTACAGAGGTACAGTGGACCCTCAACCAACGGCATTAATCCGTTCCAGAGGGCTTGCCGTTGGTCGAAATTGCCGTTGGTCGAGTTAATTTTCCCCATAAGAAATAATGGAAATAGAATTAATCCGTTCCTGTCACCCCAAAGTCTGAAAAAAAAAAAATTTACATGAAATATACAATTCCTTATATGGAAAGGAATGGGACATGCAAAATAAACAATAATTAAATGCCACTTACTTTTATTGTGGAGTTGTTGATGAGTGATGTGCCAGCACCAGGGCAGATTCAGGATTGTCTATTGCTTGGAAAGAGAATCCCCCACCAGGACTTCAGGTACCAAGTCCATTGGTGAGGTTACCTCCCTCCTTGGTTTTTTAATGCCACTAGGACCAGTTTGAGAATCACTGGACCCCTGTAGCACAAAATAGCTGCCTGTTTCTCACGTGCCCTTAGGATTTCCCTAAAATGAGACACAAGAGTGTCATTGTACATGTTGCCAGTGCGGCTGCAACTTCGGTGACAGGATAAAATTCTTCGATACATGCTTGCACCTTTGTAAACATTGAACACAGCACCTTTGTAAACATTGAACACATTTCCCTAATCCTTGATGAAGTCATCTTTCTCTGTCTCTCTGAAGAACATTCCTGAGATGTGATCTGTTGCTGTTGCTCCTGAAGCTCTTGCAGGTCTGCAGTGTTTAGTTCTTCCTCGTCGTTCTGCACCAACTCTTCCATATCCTCGTCACAAACCTCCAACCCCAACGACTTCCCCAATGACATTAGCTTCCACCACTGGCATAGCTTCCTGAGGGTTAGCAGAGTTCAAGGTCCTCTTAGTCACTCCCTCCCAAGCCTTACCTATAAGGTTTACACAACTGAGGATATTGAAGTGATCTTTCCAAAACTCTCCTTAACGAAACCAAACTCCCCTGCAATTTCCTCTTGCAAGTCGTGAGGATGAGCAGGAGCATTGTCCATTACCAGGAGGCACTTGAGTGACAATTTCTTTTCCTGGAGGTATTTTGTCACAATTGGACCAAACACACCATAAAACCAGTCCAAGAAAAATACCCTAGTGACCCATGCCTTACTGTTTGATCTCCACAGCACACACAAATTACCCTTGACGATATTGTTTTTCCTGAACACTCTCGGAGTTTCAGAGTGATATACCTATAAAGGCTTCACTTTGTAATCACCACTAGCATTACTACACAACATTAATGTCAGCCTGTCTTTCATAGGCTTATGTCCTGGGAGTGCCTTTTCCTCCTGAGTAATGTAGGTCCTGTTTGGTATTTTCTTCCCAAACAGATCTGTTTCGTCATAATTAAACACTTGTTCAGGTTTTAGGTTTTCAGTCTCTATGTACTCCTTAAAGTCCATCACATATTTTTCAGCCGCATTTTTGTCTGAACTGGCTGCCTCACCATGCCTTACCACACTGTGTATGCCAATACGAATTTTAAATCTCTCAAACCAGCCTTTGCTGGCCTTAAATTCTTCAGCAGCAGCACTGTTTTGAGGCATTTTCTTAATGAGATCATGCAACTTCCTTGCCTTTTCACAAATTATAGACTGAGAAACACTATCACCTGATAATTGTTTCTCGTTTATCCATACCAATAACAGTCTCTCTACTTCTTCAATTATTTGTGGTCTCCGTTTTGAAAACATACTTGAACCTTTCGCAACAACAGCTTCCTTGATTGCCTGTCTGTTCGCCAAGATAGTACCGATGGTTGAATGTGATTTGTTGTATTGCCTTTCCAACTCAGCCATACGCACTCCACTCTCGTATTTTTCAATGTTCTCCTTCTTCATTTCCATCGTAATTCTCACCCTTTTTAACACAGGCTTGGCACTAGAAGCTTTCTTGGGGCCCATGGTGGCTTATTTAGCGGTTACAAGCACTAGAAATAGTGAAATAATGCAAAATGTATGGGAGGCACACGTGGAAACCGACCGCAACCGCTTGTAAACAATGGCACACTGACTCTCGGAGTCTCGGGGCACATCGACACGTTCCAGACAAACATCGTTGGTTAAGTTTTTCGCCTTTGGTTAAGGCATTTTTTCTACGGCAAAAAGGGACGTTAGACGAAATTGCCGTTACTTAACCCTTTCAGGGTCGAGAGGCGCTCTCCTAAACGCGTTCTTAGGGTCGAGAATTTTTCGGAAAAAAAATTATTTTTTCTTGTGGAATGATAGAGAATCTTTTCCTGATCATAATGACACCAAAAGTATGAAATTTGACGGAAAACTTACGGAATTATGCTCACGCGAAGTTAGCGGTCTTGACGATGTTTACGCATCGGCGATTTCGCCCACTTTGAGCCCTATTTTCGGCCAATTCCTGTGTACTGGTCGACAAAAATCATATTTTGTCGCTAGAACTCCATTTTTTATATCGAAAGAGTACAAGAAACCATCCATTTACCAATTTCAACTATCCAATAAAGTGGTCAGAAATTGGCAATTTTGCCAATTTCACACAAATTTCAGAAGATGCCAATTTCCAAATAGGGCCCAGAATAAACAAGACAGACATTTCTGGTACTAAAATAACAAGTTCTCTGTTCGTTAGTCACGTCCCCAGGCCTCTCTTACATTTCTTGTGCTTTCCACTTTGAATTTTTATTCTCACAAAAAATAAAAGATTTACTGTTATGCAGACTACTGCATTAGTGTAGAAATGGTATAAATAATATCAGTGCACTTGTGAAAGAATATTAGACTCACCAGTTGACATGTATTGGAAGCTTGGCATGATTTGTTTACTTTTAAACTTGGGTAAAAATCGAACATTTCTGCTAATTTGAGCTCAATCAAAATCATCTCAATTTCTGTAATATGTCTTCTATTCTATAAAATAAGACAAGGAAAACTAGAATACAACATAAATAAGATACGAAAATACAGTGCAAAGTCGCTGTTTTAATCCAAAAACACGGTCAAAGTTTTTTTTTTTTCTCATTACGCACTGTGTGCTGCAGATTTTTTTTTATACTGCGCACACTGACCACATAGACTCATTCCTTCATATGTTGACCTACCAGCTTTCTCTCGCTAGATCTGAAGGCGCTAGAATTTAGGCGTTCTAGTATATCAATAACCCTGGTGCGTAAGCTGTACTAGTACATCGGAAACCCTGAAAGGGTTAATGCCGCCGTTAGTTGAGGGTCGACTGTACTAGTGTTTATGCATAGCTTGAAGAACATCATTTCCGGGTGATTAGGAATGGCAGCATCAGTGAACTTGGTGTGTACATTTAGGAAATCTTATAGTAACGTCTCTTCCTTGTCCATGCCTGTCTCTTCTCATCCATGAGGTGTAGTCAGCAATTCTTACAAAATTTTCCTGAGTCCTGTCGTCCAAAAAATGTCTCATCAACAGTGGTCATGTTAGGACGATGAGTGTTCACTAAATTGTGCATGAGCTCACCAACATTGGTAATGAAGCTTCTAATGTTGGCAGAGAGGATGCTGATAGACCGATTCATGTTTGTGTTCTCTCTCTCTCTCTCTCTCTCTCTCTCTCTCTCTCTCTCTCTCTCTCTCTCTCTCTCTCTCTCTCCCTCTGTTTTGAAGTATTTCCCCAATAGGGCAACATTTTATTTATGCATGCTGCAAATCAACCATTTCGATCACTTGTCACAGTAAAAGGGAGGTAACGCATGGAAAGTCGTGTGTTATTTTGGACGATGTTTGACCATTCAGCTCAGGCAAACATTTATTCGCACATATATTGAAGTATCCCATTAGAGAGAAAAATAAAATTCGAGAGGCTGCAAAAGCGATCTTTTGGGTGTGACTAATGGTGGTAGTAGTGGGGGTATTGGTGTTTGTGATGACATTGGTAGTGGCGGAGGAATTGGTGGTAGTTAGATTCACATGGTGGTAACTAGAATATTGATTAGGCTTCTCGCCCACAAGGGGATTTTTTAACTGTGTCTTGGTGGTGGAGGTGGTAGGATATGGTATGAATGGGTACACATGTATACAGAATGAGAGACATCATCACTCACAGATTGTCGGGTTTATATTCTTGTCTCCATGACATCGACCGTATTGATGAATAATGCATTTAGCATCAATAATTTTGTCAGAGAAAAATTCCACCTTAACTTGTGATAACCTTCCTAAATAGAAGCGATCACGATATGGACTTCGTTGGTTAACTAACTCGTACCAAGTCGTCTCTATTGAACTACCTATGCTGATAAGCTTCCCTGACCAATCACCACCCCGGTGGTACAACAGCAATACACTCGGATGAGTCACAGGGATGTTAAGAAGTATTTCTTCAGCCATAGAATTGTCAGTAAGTGGAACAATTTGGAGAGTGATGTAGTGGAGGCAGGATCCATACATAGCTTTAAGAACAGATACGATAAAACTCATGGAGAAGGGAGAGAGTGGACCTAATAGCGACCAGTGAAGAGGCGAGGCTATCTCTAACTGCCTCATCCGGCTCTATACATTCCTTGGACTCAGCAGGTCTATTCACAAAATCCGTGACACGGAGGAAATGTCACACGCAGCACTACACGGCGCTTGATCTCAACAGGAAAAGTCAGACACGGTATTATGCGGGTGTTTTTCCCTCTTCCCCAGTAGCTGTGTCCACACACTGGGCGACACGGACCTCGGCCAGTTGAAAAGTGTTTATTGACCCAATTATCTTCCGGCTCCCCTCCATATCTTTCGAATTAGTGTCGAGAAAATGTTCACTTAATTGTACTTACGCGATTGCCACTGTCTTCACCAGGTTCCTGGAAATCAAGGAACAGAAATTAAACATTAGAGAGCGAACACGAGAGAGAGAGAGAGAGAGAGAGAGAGAGAGAGAGAGAGAGAGAGAGAGAGAGAGAGAGAGAGAGAGAGAGAGACAGAGAGAACACATGAGAGTACATAAGAGAGGTAACATATAACTGGGCAGTCAACACTCAAGCTCTCGCCAGAAAAATTATTTACTTCCATACATATTAAAAACAGTCATGTATTATCGATGAGTGTAAGTCAAGGATAGAAATTCAGAAGGTTCTCTCCCCACTCTCCACTCCCTCCAGCATAAAGGTGGAGAGGCCAGGATATACCATAATACTCCGAAAAATATCTCAGAATTTACACAAGAGATGGAACTGGATGGAAGACAAGGGATAAATCTGCCTCGTCTAAGTTAGTAATGGCTCTAAAGTACTCACTTTAATCCACTACCGGTAGCTTTACTTCCCGTTACCACCAGCTTGGTAATGATCATAAACCTTGTCGTCTACCACTGCTGCTTTTATTGGCTCGGTTGTCTCGTTGTCATCTGGTCGTTGTGATGCAGTTGCTGAACAGATATCAGGAATATGTTGACGACAGAATGCCGCATCTATGCTCCATCTGCATATGTGTTTAGTGTAGGTTTAGCAAGCGAGTAACTGAATGAAATAGTGAGTGTCCCTGGCAACAACTTGCTTCTGCTATTAGCACATTTTCTGACATAAAATAATTTGTGCTGACACAGCAGTTTTGACTGTCAAATTTATATTGGGTAATTAATCATGAAAGCTATAGTAACTCCATCTACTAAAATATGATGTACCTAATGGAGAAAAATGGCGTAAAATCCCGACACGATGAAAAAATATACACAAATATTTCACCCACATATTGGACCTGATCAAGTCACAAACAGATGTGTTTGTGACTTGAGAAAGCCCACTGTGTGGGCGAAACGTTGTCAACAAAGGATTACATAATGCTTCATTATTATTATTATTATTATTAAAGATTCGCCGGTATTCTCCCGGCCCGGGCCTTTTCCAAGTGGTGGCCCGGCCTTGGCTCCCTCTTTAGGGAGTGTCTGAGACCTAAGTCTCCCATGGGAGGAGGCACAAGTACCTCCTCATCTTTGGGACCAACTGTCCCCAGGCCTAGCCACAAGCTAGGCCTCTCTGGTCTGCCATCCCCGCCCCAAGGGGGTAAATGGGAATGACAGTCTTATAAGTTAAAGGCTCGGGCTCAGGCACCTACCCTACCCTAGAAGGGTTAAGCATGGTGTCGATCATAATGCTTCATTTGTGTCTTTTTCCCCGTGATGCGCCTAAGTAACTATGGCGCAGGTTCATGTATATCTGTGTTGTCGTGGCACTTACATCTCCAAATATTTTATTCCATTCTCTTATATATTTGTTTGCAAAAAGAAAAATCTTACATTCGTATTGTAGTTTCTACTTGGCAGCTTCGTTCCTCTGCCCCGAGTTGTGGACTCAGTCAGTACCTCAAATACTTCTTCATGCTTGAGTGTGTCTAAACCTTAGAATATGTTGAAAGTTGGAGAAAAATCTAATAGTCTCCTCCTCATACATGGAAAAACGAGATGTAGTGCTTTGAATCCTTCTTAATATGATTTGTTTCCGAGTGACAGAATGAGTTTGGTAGATTTTCTCTGCACTGTAGTTCGGTAGATCAAACCTGAAGGCACATTCAACTTGCGGTCTATCAAGCGTATTACTGAGTCAATATGGTGGCAGGTGTTTTGTGCTCGATGTTACTAGCTATGTAACCCAGTATTCTGTCTGCCTAAGTGAAAGCAGCAAGGCATTGCTTGGTACGTTGTTTGTAGCTTATTTCGGTAAGATTCTTGCAAGAAAAACCTTTATTGATGTCTGAGATGATAACGCCCAAAATGCATTATTTTACACTTGACAACATTAACAGAGAGAGAGAGAGAGAGAGAGAGAGAGAGAGAGAGAGAGAGAGAGAGAGAGAGAGAGAGAGAGAGAGAGAGAGAGAGAGAGAGAGAGAGAGAGAGAGAGAGAGGGAGAGAGAGAATATCTTACGTAATTTTTTTCCAGTGAATTCACATCTCGAAGATTAAATTTTCAACCTTTTGGAAAGCACTTTCTTTTTGAAAGTGCTTTCCGTCTGTGCCTGGCATGTTTCTACTTGCACGAACATTGTTTATCTTCAGTCGGCCCACAAAAGGTTCATTTGTAGTAACCTTGATTCTCCCTTCTGTTTTACTTCTCTCTTGCTCGTTAACATTCAATTTTCCACTTCACTCAACATTCCCTATGTATATCTACAAGTCTCAGATGTTGAAGACTCTGCTGAAATAATATTTATGCAGGCCGAGTCTAGGCCCTTATCATCTTGCTAGGTTCTCTATTTTGTTCACCAGCTGTAGATGAGACGTGGGGCAGGTAATCCAAGAAAATGGTGCGTACTCAAGGTACGAGCACAGTTTTGCTTCGTATAGAATTTTGCTCCTTCTACTGGTTCCTCCATGCATCTTTCACTTCAGCCAACTTTCTTTATCTCCCAATTCTTATTTTTTGTTAACAGAAGAGTTGTTGCTGGATTAGGTTAAGAGTTCCTGCCTTTATTTACAAGTTAGGAGCTGTTACCTACCTCAGCCCTTTGGGAATCTTTACATTGTCAAAAAACATACCAAATGGGAAGAGAATGAAATTGCAACCAGCTGGAGGCCAGCGATTTCATTTGGTCAATTGACTATTTCATCGATGTTAGAATGTTGTACGAACATGTTCCGGATTAGAGTCATTCTAGGAATATTATCAGATGAAGTGATGTTCTTAAGAAGGGTACAACGAGAGCGTGGTGGTTGTTTTCTGCCAGTCTTGTAGTATAGAAGATATCGTCTCTCTGTCCACGCTCTGGAGTCGAGCGTGGTACCTTGACAATATTACCATGTACGTAACAGTAAGGCCACTCACATCTCGTCGATGTTGAAAGGTCTGCTAAAATCACAGAAATATTTAGGCTGAGTCCAGACGAAACGTAAGTCTTCTTGCTTAGCTCTATTCTGTCGAGAAGTCGTAGGTGAGAAGAGGGTCAGGCAATCCAAGAAAGTGGTGCGTATTCAAGGTGTAAGCGCACTAGTACCTCGTACAGAGTCTTGCAGCCCCTACTGTCAAGCAGGTACGAGATACACCTTAGTGCTGCTCTGAGTTCATTGGCTGTCTTGCGTGCAAGGCAGCCAGGGAACATCATTGTTGACTTAACCTAATTCGATTAATAAAGTTGGCGCATAACTAACACAGCGTAACGACAAGAGGTTGATTCCTTTGAGGGAAAATACATCTGAACTAAGAGTTTCAAGCTGATAAGATGATGCATTTTCCAGGTATTGCACAATCAAGAAAAACTTGTACGTACGCATATTGAAGCTCTGAAATGTTCCATCAATTTCTTACGATCCATCAGCCACTGAAGTTAAATGATGTTCACAACTTTTATAGTTTAATCAAAGGAAAGCGATAAATCCAATTCCTTGGATCAACAGCATCAGAGAAAAATAATGCAATAATATAACTGAAAGTGGAAAATGACATCAACACACTCCATTAAATACATCAACCCTTTTCTCAATATAATACACCAGTGTTTCAAATTTAAAGCCGATCGAATAAGGCGTTCTTGAGAAATAAATAAAAATTTGTGAGATAGCAAAAGTAAAACTTAAACGTTAAACTTAAAAACGCAATCAGAACGCGATTTTTCCCAGTTTTTCCTTTCTCATTTATAATCTATTCAAAATCCTTTGTAATGCTTTAAAAAACACATTATGCAGTCTTTTAAATCCAATATGAAACTGAAAATTTTGGGGGGTGGGGGAAATTGGCCCCCACATAGCCCAAAATTATTGCAAAAATACTCCTAAATAAGACACACCAGCATTTGGGGTTTGAAGTCGATCAGAAGAGGCATTTTTCTCAATTTCCTCAATAAAATTGCCAAACTGAAATTTACACAGCTCTGATTGATAAGCTTTATGTTAATAAAGCTTACCGATGGCAAAAGTTTGAAGCAGACCAGAAGAGGCATTCTCCAGTAATTGATATGATTCCAACATTTCCAAGTTTTTAACTATTTCGGTAAAATTTCGTATTTGTACCTACCTTCTACAGTGAAACCTCTGATCACGACCATAATTCGTCCCAAAACCGATTTGGTCGTGACCCGAACTAGAGGTTTCACTTAAGGGGATTTATCCCTCTTGTACAGTGTATGGTCAATAATATTTTAAAGGTAATCGATGAAGCATTCTATAGTAATTGAATGTAATTGAATATCACTATTTGATCAATATAATTGGCAAATTAGGATTTACGCCAGCCAATAGCAGCGTGAGTCTTGTTGTCCAGGAAACCACACCAGTGGTGAAAATCTGAAGCCGATCAGATGAGTTATTCTCCAGGTACGGGACGGGTTCCAACCATCACAAACTTTTTTACTATTTAGAATAACATGTAAGCAAACACTAGCACATATTTATTAGAAAACGTTTAGGTCCTGGGACCTTGATCACTTCGTTTCGGTCCTGGGACCTTGATCACTTCGTTTCGGTCTTGGGATCTTGATCACTTCGATTCGGTACTGGGACCTTGATCATTTCGTTTCGGTCTTGGGATCTTGATCACTTCGTTTCGGTCCTGGGACCTTGATCACTTCTTTTCGGTCCTGGGATCTTGATCACTTCGTTTCGGTACTGGGACCTTGATCACTTCGTTTCGGTCCAGGGACCTTGATCACTTCTTTTCGGTCCTGGGATCTTGATCACTTCGTTTCGGTACTGGGACCTTGATCACTTCGTTTCGGTCCTGGGACCTTGATCATTTCGTTTCGGTCCTGGGATTTTGATCACTTCGTTTCGGTCCTGGGACCTTGATCACTTCGTTTCGGTGTTGGGACCTTGATCACTTCGTTTCGATCCTGGGACCTTGATCACGTCTTGATCAAGATCTCAGGATCGAAACGTTGTCTAATAAATATGTCCTAACTTGTCGGTATTTATTACCAAAGTTTATACCAAGTTTTATACTATCTAATTAGTTAAACAAATTGACCTGCTAGCAAACGAACCTTGATTTCTGCCATCGTGGCTCTGTGACGCATCAGCCGTTAAATACTGAAGCCGTTGATAAATTAGACACATGTGCAACTCTTGGGTATCTTTATTGAGGAAACGTTTCGCCACACAGTGGCTTCATCAGTCCATACAAAGGAGAATTTTGAAGAACAGGAGGAGAATGGGGTAATCAGTCCCTCAGCCTTGAGTCGATGTGCTCAGTCCATCAATCTTGAATAGAATACGGTATAAGTGCGGAGAAGGAGCTTATAAACCGTAGGCAGGAGAGGTGCAGCAGTCATAGGTGGTATCACATTTGTTCAATGTGGAAGTAGGTCGTGCCCAAGAATTAGGCAAGCGAAGAATTCCCGAGTATTAAGATCCCAAGAAGTTGCAGTGTCTGACAGGATTGTAGATGAATGGTTCACAGAACCGACACGTTGATAAATTAGACACATGTGCAACTCTTGGGTATCTTTGTTGAGGAAACGTTTCGCCACACAGTGGCTTCATCAGTCCATACAAAGGAGAATCTTGAAGAACAGGAGGAGAATGAGGTAATCAGTCCTTCAGCCTTGAGTCGATGTGGTCTGTGGACTGCTGCACCTCTCCTGCCATACGGTTTATAAGCTGCTTCTCCGCACATACGCCGTATTCTATTCTTGATTGATGGACTGACCACATCGACTCAAGGCTGAGGGACTGATTACCTCATTCTCCTCCTGTTCTTCAAGATTCTCCTTTGTATGGACTGATGAAGCCACTGTGTGGCGAAACGTTTCCTCAATAAAGATACTCAAGAGTTGCACATGTGTCTAATTTTCAACGTGTGGGTTTTCTGAACCATTCATCTACAAATACTGAAGCCGTTCAGATAACGTAAACTGAAATTTATTTAACGTGACGTAACGGGAATACAGATCTCATACGTGAACTTGATTTCGCTCATCGCCGTCGACGAATTATGAGACATTTTTATTGAATGGTTGAAGTTCCGCCGCTGAGGGTTTTGGTAGTTATCCGAACCAATAATAATAATAATAATAATAATAATAATAATAATAATAATAATAATAATAATAATAATAATAATAATAATAATAATAATAATATCATCATTATTTCTACATGTACACGTACAAGGTATACAGACCATAGTTGACATCAATAACATACTACTGTATAGAAAGTCCCTTGTTATGCAAAGTATTTTGGGCAAATTAGGTCAGTTTTGTCCCAGGGTGCGACCCACACCAGTCGACTAACACCCAGGTACCCATTTTACTGATGGGGAACATAGACAACCGGTGTAAGGAAACACACCCAATGTTTCTACCCTCGCCGGGAATCGAACCCGGACGCCCGCCACGTGAAGCGAGAGCTTTTGCCACCAGGCCACTGATCCACAGTAATGAGTTCAATAACTCTGGTGATAGGGCCCTCGCACATGCTATTTGTTTCGGAAATCCGCTCCTCGTTACCGCACATAAGCGTTGTAAATTGGAAGCCGATTGGATGAAGCATTCTCGAGTAATGAGCGAAATTGTGTTGAAAAGATGAAAAAAAATCAAATAAAAAGGGAATTAAGTGAACCTCACAAAGGTCGTCCCTTCGGGATATTTAATTACGTATTAAATATAGATCGTAACACTAAAATCTCATTTTGTCACAGAGATCGTCTAGGACCGAAGAAGGGAGACCAACGAAAAAGAAACCTACACACTTTCGATTATACAATTGATGTCTCGCGAGAAACACGCTGACATCACAGTTTAGACGACTCTCCAGACTGCAACATTCTCACTCCTCTTTCAGAGTTCAGTCACTATACTTCATACCTCCAGGACTCAAGTTTGGCTAACCAGTTACTCTGAATCCCTTTATAAATGTTGTCTTACACTCTAACAGCACGTGATTCATAAAAATGACTTGTCTCCACTCTGGTCGCATGCGCTTGCACAAACCTTTTGAATATTCAACCTCCTAGTACTCAAACCTCCACTCTTCAGTCCTTCCTAAGATGATTTCTACCATTCCTTTCCTCCACTCCGTTTTAATGCACCATGCTATTCACCGTATATTGATTTTTCCCCTTAAAATGTCCAGACCACATCAATAATCTCTCTTATGCCCTATGAATAATAATTTTGGTAACCCGTACTGTTGTTTAATGTTCACTCTCTGAATTTTCTGTATAATATTCACACCAAGCATAACCCTCAAAGTAGACACTTCCACTACCTCCACCTCCTCCTTCTCCTCATGTTAATGTTTAAAACCCATGCTTCATACCCAGATAACAGTGCTGGGTCATCATCTGGAAAAGACCCGGTCCGGGACAAGACCGGCGAACCTACTACAGATAACAGTATTGTTTTAACTGTTCTCTAGTACATTCCCTTGTTTTTATTTTGTTCCATGGATAGAGTTCCTTTCTTCACAATGACTCACCGCACCACTCATATTCCCCTCGTCAGTCCTATATTCCCCTCGTCAGTCCTATATTCCCCTCGTCAGTCCTATATTCCCCTCGTCAGTCCTATATTCACCTCGTCAGTCCTATATTCACCTCGTCAGTTCTATATTCACCTCGTCAGTCCTATATTCACCTCGTCAGTTCTATATTCACCTCGTCAGTCCTATATTCCCCTCGTAAGTCCTATATTCCCCTCGTCAGTCTTATATTCCCCTCGTCAGTCCTATATTCACCTCGTCAGTCCTATATTCACCTCGTCAGTCTTATATTCCCCTCGTCAGTCCTATATTCACCTCGTCAGTCCTATATTCCCCTCGTCAGTCCTATATTCCCCTCGTCAGTCTTATATTCCCCTCGTCAGTCCTATATTCACCTCGTCAGTCCTATATTCACCTCGTCAGTCCTATATTCACCTCGTCAGTCCTATATTCCTCTCGTCAGTCCTATATTCACCTCGTCAGTCCTATATTCCCCTCGTCAGTCCTATATTCTCTTCGTCAGTCCTATATTCCCCTCGTCAGTCCTATATTCACCTCGTCAGTCCTATATTCCCCTCGTCAGTCCTATATTCTCTTCGTCAGTCCTATATTCCCCTCGTCAGTCCTATATTCACCTCGTCAGTCCTATATTCCCCTCGTCAGTCCTATATTCCCCTCGTCAGTCCTATATTCCCTTCGTCAGTCCTATATTCCCCTCGTCAGTCCTATATTCCCCTCGTCAGTCCTATATTCCCCTCGTCAGTCCTATATTCCCCTCGTCAGTCCTATATTCCCCTCGTCAGTCCTATATTCCCCTCGTCAGTCCTATATTCCCCTCGTCAGTCCTATATTCTCCTCGTCAGTCCTATATTCCCCTCGTCAGTCCTATATTCCCCTCGTTAGTCCTATATTCCCCTCGTTAGTCCTATATTCCCTCGTCAGTCCTATATTCCCCTCGTCAGTCCTATATTCCCCTCGTCAGTCCTATATTCCCCTCGTCAGTGCTATATTCCCCTCGTCAGTCCTATATTCCCCTCGTCAGTCCTATATTCCCCTCGTCAGTCCTATATTCCTCTCGTTAGTCCTATATTCCCCTCGTTAGTCCTATATTCCCTCGTCAGCCCTATATTCCCCTCGTCAGTCCTATATTCCCCTCGTCAGCCCTATATTCCCCTCGTCAGTCCTATATTCCCCTCGTCAGTCCTATATTCCCCTCGTTAGTCCTATATTCCCTCGTCAGTCTTATATTCATCTCGTCAGTCCTATATTCACCTCGTCAGTCCTATATTCCCCTCGTAAGTCCTATATTCCTCTCGTCAGTCCTATATTCACCTCGTCAGTCCTATATTCCCCTCGTCAGTCCTATATTCACCTCGTCAGTCCTATATTCCCCTCGTCAGTCCTATATTCCCCTCGTCAGTCCTATATTCCCCTCGTCAGTCCTATATCCCCCTCGTCAGTCCTATATTCCCCTCGTCAGTCCTATATTCCCCACGTCAGTCCTATATTCCCCTCGTTAGTCCTATATTCCCCTCGTTAGTCCTATATTCCCTCGTCAGTCCTATATTCCCTCGTCAGTCCTATATTCCCCTCGTCAGTCCTATATTCCCCTCGTCAGTCCTATATTCCCCTCGTCAGTCCTATATTCCCCTCGTTAGTCCTATATTCCCCTCGTTAGTCCTATATTCCCTCGTCAGTCTTATATTCACCTCGTCAGTCCTATATTCCCCTCGTCAGTCCTATATTCCCCTCGTCAGTCCTATATTCCCATTGTCAGCCCTATATTCCCCTCGTCAGTCCTATATCCCCCTCGTCAGTCCTATATTCCCCTCGTTAGTCCTATATTCCCCTCGTCAGTCCTATATTCACCTCGTCAGTCCTATATTCCCCTCGTCAGTCCTATATTCCCCTCGTCAGTCCTATATTCCCTTCGTCAGTCCTATATTCCCCTCGTCAGTCCTATATTCCCTTCGTCAGTCCTATATTCACCTCGTCAGTCCTATATTCACCTCGTCAGTCCTGTATTCCCCTCCTCAGTCCTATATTCCCCTCCTCAGTCCTATATTCCCCTCGTCAGTCCTATATTCCCCTCGTCAGTCCTATATTCCCTTCGTCAGTCCTATATTCCCCTCGTCAGTCCTATATTCCCTTCGTCAGTCCTATATTCACCTCGTCAGTCCTATATTCCCCTCGTCAGTCCTATATTCACCTCGTCAGTCCTATATTCCCCTCGTCAGTCCTATATTCACCTCGTCAGTCCTGTATTCCCCTCGTCAGTCCTATATTCCCCTCGTCAGTCCTATATTTCCCTCGTCAGTCCTATATTCCCCTCGTCAGTCCTATATTCCCTTCGTCAGTCCTATATTCCTTTCGTCAGTCCTATATTCACCTCGTCAGTCCTATATTCCCCTCGTCAGTCCTATATTCCCTTCGTCAGTCCTATATTCACCTCGTCAGTCCTATATTCCCCTCGTCAGTCCTATATTCACCTCGTCAGTCCTATATTCCCCTCGTCAGTCCTATATTCACCTCGTCAGTCCTATATTCACCTCGTCAGTCCTATATTCCCCTCGTCAGTCCTATATTCCCCTCGTCATTCCTATATTCCCCTCGTCAACCCTATATTCCCTTCGTCAGTCCTATAGTCCCCTCGTCAGTCCTTTATTCACCTCGTCAGTCCTATATTCCCCTCGTCAATCCTATATTCCCCTCGTCAGTCCTATATTCACCTCGTCAGTCCTATATTCACCTCGTCAGTCCTATATTCACCTCGTCAGTCCTATATTCACCTCGTCAGTCCTATATTCAAGTCGTCAGTCCTATATTCACCTCGACAGTCCTCTATTCATATCGTCAGTCCTGTATTCCCCTCGTCAGTCCTATATTCCCCTCGTCAGTCCTATATTCCCTTCGTCAGTCCTATATTCCCCTCGTCAGTCCTATATTCACCTCGTCAGTCCTATATTCCCTTCGTCAGTCCTATATTCCCCTCGTCAGTCCTATATTCACCTCGTCAGTCCTATATTCACCTCGTCAGTCCTTTATTCACCTCGTTAGTCCTATATTCACCTCGTCAGTCTATATTCACCTCGTCAGTCCTATATTCACCTCGTCAGTCCTATATTCACCTCGTCACTCCTATATTCACCTTGTCAGTCCTATATTCCCCTCGTCAGTCCTATATTCCCATCGTCAGTCCTATATTCATCTCGTCAGTCCTATATTCACCTCGTCAGTCCTATATTCACCTCGTCAGTCCTATATTCACCTCGTCAGTCCTATATTCACCTCGTCAGTCCTATATTCACCTCGTCAGTCCTATATTCACCTCGCCAGTCCTATATTCACCTCGTCAGTCCTATATTCACCTCGTCAGTCCTATATTCACCTTGTCAGTCCTATATTCCCCTCGTCAGTCCTATATTCCCCTCGTCAGTCCTATATTCCCTTCGTCAGTCCTATATTCACCTCGTCAGTCCTATATTCCCCTCGTCAGTCCTATATTCACCTCGTCAGTCCTATATTCCCCTCGTCAGTCCTATATTCACCTCGTCAGTCCTGTATTCCCCTCGTCAGTCCTATATTCCCCTCGTCAGTCCTATATTTCCCTCGTCAGTCCTATATTCCCCTCGTCAGTCCTATATTCCCTTCGTCAGTCCTATATTCCTTTCGTCAGTCCTATATTCACCTCGTCAGTCCTATATTCACCTCGTCAGTCCTATATTCACCTCGTCAGTCCTATATTCACCTCGTCAGTCCTATATTCACCTCGCCAGTCCTATATTCACCTCGTCAGTCCTATATTCACCTCGTCAGTCCTATATTCCCTTCGTCAGTCCTATATTCACCTCGTCAGTCCTATATTCCCTTCGTCAGTCCTATATTCACCTCGTCAGTCCTATATTCACCTCGTCAGTTCTATATTCACCTCGTCAGTCCTATATTCACCTCGTCAGTCCTATATTCACCTCGTCAGTCCTATATTCCCTTCGTCAGTCCTATATTCCCCTCGTCAGTCCTATATTCACCTCGTCAGTCCTATATTCACCTCGTCAGTCCTATATTCCCCTCGTCAGTCCTATATTCCCCTCGTCAGTCCTATATTCACCTCGTCAGTCCTATATTCACCTCGTCAGTCCTATATTCACCTCATCAGTCCTATATTCCCCTCGTCAGTCCTATATTCACCTCGTCAGTCCTATATTCACCTCGTCAGTCCTATATTCCCCTCGTCAGTCCTATATTCCCCTCGTCAGTCCTATATTCCCCTCGTCAGTCCTATATTCCCCTCGTCAGTCCTATATTCCCCTCGTCAGTCCTATATTCCCCTCGTCAGTCCTATATTCACCTCGTCAGTCCTATATTCCCCTCGTCAGTCCTATATTCACCTCGTCAGTCCTATATTCACCTCGTCAGTCCTATATTCACCTCGTCAGTCCTATATTCCCCTCGTCAGTCCTATATTCACCTCGTCAGTCCTATATTCCCCTCGTCAGTCCTATATTCCCCTCGTCAGTCCTATATTCACCTCGTCAGTCCTATATTCCCCTCGTCAGTCCTATATTCACCTCGTCAGTCCTATATTCCCCTCGTCAGTCCTATATTCACCTCGTCAGTCCTATATTCACCTCGTCAGTCCTATATTCCCCTCGTCAGTCCTATATTCACCTCGTCAGTCCTATATTCCCCTCGTCAGTTCTATATTCACCTCGTCAGTCCTATATTCCCCTCGTCAGTCCTATATTCACCTCGTCAGTCCTATATTCCCCTCGTCAGTCCTATATTCACCTCGTCAGTCCTATATTCACCTCGTCAGTCCTATATTCCCCTCGTCAGTCCTATAGTCACCTCGTCAGTCCTATATTCACCTCGTCAGTCCTATATTCCCCTCGTCAGTCCTATATTCACCTCGTCAGTCCTATATTCCCCTCGTCAGTCCTATATTCCCCTCGTCAGTCCTATATTCCCCTCGTCAGTCCTATATTCCCCTCGTCAGTCCTATATTCCCCTCGTCAGTCCTATATTCAACTCGTCAGTCCTATATTCACCTCGTCAGTCCTATATTCCCCTCGTCAGTCCTATATTCACCTCGTCAGTCCTATATTCCCCTCGTCAGTCCTATATTCCCCTCGTCAGTCCTATATTCCCCTCGTCAGTCCTATATTCCCCTCGTCAGTCCTATATTCACCTCGTCAGTCCTATATTCACCTCGTCAGTCCTATATTCACCTCGTCAGTCCTATATTCACCTCGTCAGTCCTATATTCACCTCGTCAGTCCTATATTCCCCTCGTCAGTCCTATATTCCCCTCGTCAGTCCTATATTCCTCTCGTCAGTCCTATATTCACCTCGTCAGTCCTGTATTCACCTCGTCAGTCCTGTATTCCCCTCGTCAGTCCTATATTCCCCTCGTCAGTCCTATATTCACCTCGTGAGTCCTATATTCACCTCGTCAGTCCTATATTCCCCTCGTCAGTCCTATATTCCCCTCGTCAGTCCTATATTCCCCTCGTCAGTCCTATATTCCCCTCGTCAGTCCTATATTCCCCTCGTCAGTCCTATATTCCCCTCGTCAGTCCTATATTCCCCTCGTCAGTCCTATATTCCCCTCGTCAGTCCTATATTCCCCTCGTCAGTCCTATATTCCCCTCGTCAGTCCTATATTCCCCTCGTCAGTCCTATATTCACCTCGTCAGTCCTATATTCCCCTCGTCAGTCCTATATTCACCTCGTCAGTCCTATATTCCCCTCGTCAGTCCTATATTCACCTCGTCAGTCCTATATTCCCCTCGTCAGTCCTATATTCACCTCGTCAGTCCTATATTCACCTCGTCAGTCCTATATTCACCTCGTCAGTCCTATATTCACCTCGTCAGTCCTATATTCACCTCGTCAGTCCTATATTCACCTCGTCAGTCCTATATTCACCTCGTCAGTCCTATATTCACCTCGTCAGTCCTATATTCACCTCGTCAGTCCTATATTCACCTCGTCAGTCCTATATTCACCTCGTCAGTCCTATATTCACCTCGTCAGTCCTATATTCCCCTCGTCAGTCCTATATTCACCTCGTCAGTCCTATATTCACCTCGTCAGTCCTATATTCACCTCGTCAGTCCTATATTCCCCTCGTCAGTACTATATTCACCTCGTCAGTCCTATATTCCCCTCGTCAGTCCTATATTCACCTCGTCAGTCCTATATTCACCTCGTCAGTCCTATATTCACCTCGTCAGTCCTATATTCACCTCGTCAGTCCTATATTCACCTCGTCAGTCCTATATTCACCTCGTCAGTCCTATATTCACCTCGTCAGTCCTATATTCACCTCGTCAGTCCTATATTCACCTCGTCAGTCCTATATTCACCTCGTCAGTCCTATATTCACCTCGTCAGTCCTATATTCACCTCGTCAGTCCTATATTCACCTCGTCAGTCCTATATTCACCTCGTCAGTCCTATATTCACCTCGTCAGTCCTATATTCACCTCGTCAGTCCTATATTCACCTCGTCAGTCCTATATTCACCTCGTCAGTCCTATATTCACCTCGTCAGTCCTATATTCACCTCGTCAGTCCTATATTCACCTCGTCAGTCCTATATTCCCCTCGTCAGTCCTATATTCACCTCGTCAGTCCTATATTCACCTCGTCAGTCCTATATTCACCTCGTCAGTCCTATATTCACCTCGTCAGTCCTATATTCACCTCGTCAGTCCTATATTCACCTCGTCAGTCCTATATTCACCTCGTCAGTCCTATATTCACCTCGTCAGTCCTATATTCACCTCGTCATTCCTATATTCCTATATTCCCTCGTCAGTCCTATATTCACCTCGTCAGTCCTATATTCACCTCGTCAGTCCTATATTCACCTCGTCAGTCCTATATTCACCTCGTCAGTCCTATATTCACCTCGTCAGTCCTATATTCACCTCGTCAGTCCTATATTCACCTCGTCAGTCCTATATTCACCTCGTCAGTCCTATATTCACCTCGTCAGTCCTATATTCACCTCGTCAGTCCTATATTCACCTCGTCAGTCCTATATTCACCTCGTCAGTCCTATATTCACCTCGTCAGTCGTCAGTCCTATATTCACCTCGTCAGTCCTATATTCACCTCGTCAGTCCTATATTCACTCGTCAGTCCTATATTCACCTCGTCAGTCCTATATTCACCTCGTCAGTCCTATATTCACACCTCGGCAGTCCTATATTCACCTCGTCAGTCCTATAGTCACCTCGTCAGTCCTATATTCACCTCGTCAGTCCTCTAGTCACCTCGTCAGTCCTATATTCACCTCGTCAGTCCTATATTCACCTCGTCAGTCCTATATTCACCTCTCGTCAGTCCTATATTCACCTCGTCAGTCCTATATTCACCTCGTCATTCCTATATTCACCTCGTCAGTCCTATATTCCCCTCGTCAGTCCTATATTCACCTCGTCAGTCCTATATTCACCTCGTCAGTCCTATATTCACCTCGTCAGTCCTATATTCACCTCGTCAGTCCTATATTCACCTCGTCAGTCCCTATATTCACCTCGTCAGTCCTATATTCACCTCGTCAGTCCTATATTCACCTCGTCAGTCTATATTCACCTCGTCAGTCCTATATTCACCTCGTCAGCCTATATTCACACCTCGTCATTCCTATATTCACCTCGTCAGTCCTATATTCCCCTCGTCAGTCCTATATTCACCTCGTCAGTCCTATATTCACCTCGTCAGTCCTATATTCACCTCGTCAGTCCTATATTCACCTCGTCAGTCCTATTTTCACCTCGTCAGTCCTATTTTCACCTCGTCAGTCCTATATTCACCTCGTCAGTCCTATATTCACCTCGTCAGTCCTATTTTCACCTCGTCAGTCCTATATTCACCTCGTCAGTCCTATATTCACCTCGTCAGTCCTATATTCACCTCGTCAGTCCTATATTCACCTCGTCAGTCCTATTTTCACCTCGTCAGTCCTATATTCACCTCGTCAGTCCTATATTCACCTCGCCAGTCCTATATTCACCTCGTCAGTCCTATTTTCACCTCGTCAGTCCTATATTCACCTCGTCAGTCCTATATTCACCTCGTCAGTCCTATATTCACCTCGTCAGTCCTATATTCACCTCGTCTCTCACAGACTCAGCTGTCAGTAAGTTCTTTCTGAAGAAGCTGAACAATTTTACGTCTTCCGTTCTTCATCTCGTCTTACATCCACACTTTCATAACGTAGATTTATTTTTTATTAATCTGACGGCCTTTCACTTTCAAATGTTTAATTTTAACATAAGAAGGAGGAGCACTGCAGCAGTCCTACTGGCCCATATAAGACAGGTCCTTCTGAAACCCAAACCCACTGGCAAAAATATTTGCCCAACCCATCTGCAATGTTACCCAAGGAATAAGCTTTAATAACCCCATTAATTCATGTACAAGTCCCACCCAAATTTAACCCCTCTCACTTAAGCAGTTATCTAACCTAAATTTGAAGCTACCCAAGGTTTTAGCTTCAATAACCCTACTAGGCAGACTGTTCCACTTATCAGCTGCTCTATTTCCAGACCAATACTTTCCTAAATCCTTTCTAAATCTAAAGTTGAGAATCTCCCAAAATAACGTGTCATCAGCTAAGAACAAATTACTAAATTCTTCAGCCCAGCAGATAATTCAACCGAATGTTGAAGTTCAGCTGTATCTGTAAATCTTTAGGGGGGGGAAAAGCCAGCTGTCCCAATAAATTCCAGCATTTTCCAGTAATGACAATTCTCATTTAGGGAGACACGAACTGTTGCACCTAACTAATAACCTTCATAATTCATATCGACAATTCTGGTGTATTTCGAAGTAACAGTGAGAGGCAAATAATTAAAGTGAGTGAGTGAGAGAGAGAGAGAGAGAGAGAGAGAGAGAGAGAGAGAGAGAGAGAGAGAGAGAGAGAGAGAGAGAGAGAAAGAGATGAAAGATACACGAGAGAGAGAAAGACATGAGTAAGATACATGGAAGAAAGAGAGAGAGAGAGAGAGAGAGAGAGAGAGAGAGAGAGAGAGAGAGAGAGAGAGAGAGAGAGAGAGAGAGAGAGAGAGAGAGAGAGAGAGAGAGAGAGAGAGAGAGAGAAAGAGAGAGAGAGAGAGGGGCTGTGGGCCAACATAACTTGAGCCTAAGATTGCTGAGTAGATGTGCATACCAGTTACCAGGAGATGGCTGTGAAGTGTGAAGGATGCTGGAGGTTGTGGAGAGGAGGCTGGAGGTAAATGGGAGAACTGGTGGTAGTGGGGAGTAGGCTGGAGGTTGTGAAGAGGCTGGAGGTAGATGGGAGAACTGTAGGTAGTGGGCAGTAGGCTGGAGGTAGTGGGGAGAACTGGAGGTATTGGGGAGGAGGCAATTATAAAAGATTTATCAATTAAGTGTTTTGGGTATTTTAGATCATTGGCTATTTCATAAATTTCAAAATTTCTTCGTCTATAAACTCTGGGCTGCAAATATGCAAAGTTCTCAAAAAACATTGATGAGAATACAAAAAGCTTAACTCTATCATGATGTGAAGTTTAGTATGGCAATGGGAAATCCTCTCTCACCTGTCCTTCGTAATTTGCACATGGAATATTTTGAAACAAGATTGGTTAACTAAACCCTTCCCAATAGAATAAGTGTTGCAGATATGTTGATGATGTTTTATGTCTAATGCCTAAGAGTATAGATATACACATTATCTTTGTTAAATTAAATAATCTAGCTCATTTCATAAATTTTACTGTTGAGTTTGAACAAAAATAACTCATTGCTTTTTCTAGATATCTGAATTATTGTGGCATGCAAAGAGTACGTAACCTTTATTCAGCGCATGTACACACCCTCATTGAAAGGTTATCCCCCCCAACCAGCGAACCAGGTACTAAGGGTTAACGATGGGGCCCCGTCGTTCAATCAGTACCCAGGTTCCAGCCAATGAGAAGATGGTTTTGGCAATCACAGAGGTGTTGTGGGTTTGTAGGTACCACTCACCTGCCTGCCCTTGTCATTCCCATTCTAGTGCTGGTTGAAGCACGGTCTGCTCTCTAGTGGCTTCTGTTCTGCCTTGCTTACCGTGGAGTGCACTAATACCTATTGTTGTATATAGTGTACATACTTCTGTTCTAAACTGGTGAAGGATAATACAAGTCAAAAGTTTTTCTGCTGTTTATTTTGCTCCCTTTTCACCCAGGCCATTGGGACTCCTGGGTTGTAATAATTATTAAGGGAAGTCATGATTTTAAATTTAAAATTTAGAGAAAACTAACAAACATCCTTCCTTACCATGAAAACTTTCTTGATATAGCTTCTCTGTTTATGAATTTTTAATTTCAAAGTTGTATTTTAGAATCATGAAACAGTAAAAAAAAACTTTTGATGAAAGAAAACTTCCCCAAAAACACTGACAGCTATGTCTACAGGATTCCCTGTGAAGAATGCGATAAAGCTTATCATGGTCAAACTGGGAAAAGTCTTGAACTAAGATTACATCATTAATATAGCATTAGAAGTGGACAAGAGTCTAACGCTCTGTTTATTTGAGAGATTTTAACCAGCCAGTTGATTTTCAAAAGGCCGAGAAAGTTGTATCAAGCAGGTCCATGCTTGAGAGAAATATAATAGAATCAAGTTTCAAAAAAATAGTTTTGAAATTAATATGAATATTGCTTTAAAATTATACAAATCTAAATCTTAAAGCTTGGCTGGAATATAAGCTGTGTCTAACAGGTCCTTGACCACCTACCTACATCATCATAAAGGGTCAGGGGTTGTATGTTGACCGCGAGGTGTAGCCTCCTTCTTATAGGTCTTCTGCTGATCTTTTATTTTTACAGTTCCTTGATAATGTGAGAAACCACGAAAACACTTGGAATTTAACTATTTTTTTACAATGGTTTTCTGCACACACACACACACACACACACACACACACACACACACACACACACACACACACACACACACACACACACACACACACACACACACACACACACACACACACATACACACACACAGAGTAGTCAGGAAGTGGAATAGTTTGGGAAGCAATGTAGTGGAGGCAGGATCCATACATAGCTTTAAGCAGAGGTATGATAAAGCTCACGGTTCAGGGAGAGTGACCTAGTAGCGACCAGTGAAGAGGCGGAGCCAGGAGCTTGGACTCGACCCCTGCAACCTCAACTAGGTGAATACAACTAGATGAGTACACACACACGCACACACACACACACACACACACACACACACACACACACACACACACACACACACACACACACACACACACACACACACACT
>NC_091294.1:71988498-72043498 GCF_038502225.1 Cherax quadricarinatus | reverse complement strand
GACATGAAAAACTTTGTTGACTTCCCTACTCACATCCTCTTCAAGGGGAGCTCCTTGGCGTGGTGAAGAGGCTCTTGGTCTGAGGAATTAGACCTGTTGGTCTCCTTCCTCGGACTGAAGTTAATTACCCCCCAATCCCCCCTTCCCTATCCCATCCTCCCCTCCCTCCCTTTTCCCTTTCTTCCTCCTCCTCCCCGTCCCTCCCTTATTCCCTTCCTCTTTTGGGCCTGTAGGATTCTTCCCACAGGCATGCTGGTTCCTAGGTAGGGAGAAGGGTACCGGGGTCCATCCCATTCCGTTGAGGTTCTTGGCGGTGGCGTAGTTTGCCGTGGAATCTGGATCGCTTGGGGATGTCCCGATCCCTCTCCGGTATCCCGGAGGGTGGCTTTGGGTGTCTTTCGGGCTACAGGTGTATCTCTGGAGGCTGCCTTTCAAATTCCTGGGGTGGTGGCCGAAGGAGAAATGCTTTGTAGCAAATATCCGGCCGCCCTCTCTTTTGTCCACCGAGGTAGCTCGGCAGATGTGAGGTTGCTATCCCGGATTGCTGGTTTACTGGCATGAAGGGTAGGGTATGACACGGGTTCCATGCTGCATCTGCGCTACTTGCGGTGCTGAGGTCCTTTTGGGCGCGGAGGGAGATTTCTGGCCCTTTCATTCCCCCTAGGAACTATTTCCCCCCACACCTCTTGCTGGTGCTGTTTCCTCACCCGCTTCAGGTACTAGGGTTTCGACTGACTCCTTCGATTTGTCTGACCTACGCTCTCCTTTCACTATGCTTCCGGCCTCTCCCTCTATGGTGCGGCAATTTTCGAATCGCCAACCCGTTTCACGTCGGACCAACTCCAGTCCAACTCCTAAACGCCAACGACAATTACCTGATGATGATACTTCACCACTGCCTCGTTCTTCTCAGAAAAGATCAACATGTCAAGCACTCCCTTTCCATGTTCAGTTTCGGAATGCACAATGGAATAAATTCTTTACTTTACGACCGACTTCCTCTGTTGCTTATCTTTCCGTCCATAGTATTGGCAAGGCGCTCCTCCGTCATGTTGGTAGAGATATTTTCTTTCATGCTCTGAAGAGCGGTATGCGCATCATCATGTTTCCACCATCACCTCTGCTTCCTCTATGAGTGCAGCCTGGAAAAAAATACGGAAACTGAGTGGTAAATATTCTCCTGACCCGGCTCCTGTTCTGCAGGTTGCTGCAAACCCTCTTGACGTTGCCATTGAAAATGGCAATCATCTTGTTCGTATTTCTCAGGGGCTCCATCTATGCCCCTCGTTTCTTTCCTCAAAGTGTGACTTTTCTTCTCTCATTGAAGAACCGTATAATCTGTCTTTTACACTTCAGGAACTGGAGGCGACACTCTCAGCTTGCCGATCATCGGCAGCTGAGCCTGACGACATTTATATTCGGATGTTACAACATTTACATCAGTCAGCCCTTGTAGTCCTCTTACACCTCTTCAATCGTATTGGGTCACAAGGAGTTCTTCCCCAGCTGTGGAAATTGCCATTGTTCTCCCTTTCCGCAAACAGGGTACTACAGGATATGATCCCTCCCACTATCGTCCCATTGCTCTTACCAGTGCAGTTTGCAAAGTGATGGAACGTCTGGTAAATCGACGTTTAATGTGGTATTTAGAGACACACAACAGTCTCTCCACTAGTCAATATGACTTTCGTAAGGGCCGTTCTACCATAGACCCTTCACTACGCTTGGATACATATGTTCGTAATGGCTTTGCGAATAACCACTCAGCTATTGTCATATGTTTTGACCTTGAGAAGGCATATGATACAACTTGGAGGTATAATATTTTGGCCCAAGCCCACTCCTTAGGCCTCCGAGGCAATCTACCATCCTACCTTAAAAACTTTTTAACTGACAGGCATTTCCGTGTTCGGGTTAATAATGTGCTCTCCCCGGACTTTATCCAAGCTGAAGGTGTCCCCCAGGGATGTGTTCTGAGCACAACACTTTTTCTCCTTGCTATAAATGATTTGGCCTCTAGTCTTCCATCCAATATTTGGTCATCACTCTATGTTGATGACTTCGCTATAGCTTGTGCAGGCGCTGACTGTCACCTCATTACAGTTTCTCTCCAGCATGCGGTCGACCGTGTTTCCACTTGGGCCACCACGCATGGGTCTAAATTTTCCAGTACCAAAACTCACCAAATTACTTTCACTAGTCGCTCTGTCATCTCCGATCATCCTTTGTGCCTCTATGGCTCACGTATCCCTGAACGTGATACAGTCAGGTTTCTAGGCCTTCTCTTTGACCGTAGGTTATCCTGGAAACCCTACATTACCTCTCTGAAGGCAACTTATCACAGCCGGCTGAACCTTCTTAAAACCCTTGCTCATATTTCATGGGGAGCTGATCGTCGAACTCTCCTTCGCCTACATTCAACCCTCATTTCATTGAAACTCGATTATGGTGATCAAATCTATTCAGCGGCCTCTCCTACTACTCTCTCGAGCCTTGATCCCATCCATCACCAGGGATTACGTTTGTGCCTTGGTGCTTTTCACTCTTCCCCTGTTGAGAGCCTCTATGCAGAAGCGAATATTCCATCCCTGTCCGATCACCGTGATGCCCATTGCCTTCGCTACTATGTTCACACTCATGATCTCTGCAATCCTTCCATATATAGAAGAGTCACCGATGTTAGTAGACATTCTTTATTTGTTCGTCGGCCCTGTTTGCTCTGTTCCTTTTCTCTTCGACTACATTCGCTCTTGTCTTCCCTTCAGTTGCCACCTTTCTATGTTCATTTCAATTCAATTCAATTCAATTCAATTCAAGTTTATTCTCTATAAGGGTTACAATGTGGGGCTTACAGGTTTTGGGTATTGTGTGGTTTACATGTTATAAAATACTAATTACAGAGGGGGCCACTAGGACCCCTAGCATGGCTAGGCATTTCGAGCAGACTTAAATTAATTCTTAACATTAAATCCTTACAGATTATGGTATTAAGGCTAAGTGACTACATCATAATTTGTGAGTTTAGCAATGTGAATGCTTTTGTTTTGGCACAATACAAAGTGTCTATATTGGAGTATCATAGGCAAACTTATGACTAGTTAGGATTTATTATTTTAAGATTAAGATTAGTATTTCTGGGTTTATAGTCAGTGGGTGAGTGAGTTTAATTGTGAACCACCAGGTGGTTATCATGTAGTTAGTTGTCGGGGTGGATCAGGGAGATAAGATGTTTTCTAACTGTAGTTTTGAAAGTGATGAATGTGTCTGCAGTTCTAGAGTTTTCAGGTAGGGTGTTCCAGATTTTAGGTCCTTTGAAATACATTGAATTTTTGTAAAGGTTTAGTCGAACACGGGGAATGTCATAGAGATGTTTGTCTGGTGTTATGCCTGTGGATCCTGTCACAACTATCAAGAAAGCGTTTTAGGTCAAGGTTAATATTGGAATTTAAGGTCCTGTAGATATAGATTGCACAGTAGTAAGTGTGGATGTACTGAACAGGGAGTAAGTTTAGATCTATGAAGAGTGGGGGGGGGGGTGTTGCCAGGGATGGGATTTAGTGATTATTCTTACTGCGGCTTTTTGTTGGGTTATTATTGGCTTTAGGTGTGTTGCTGCAGTTGAACCCCAAGCACAGATAGCATCTCATGTAGCATCTCACTTTCCCCTACCCCCCTGAGAAGTTCCAGCTGTTTGAGTCTGTTCTTTGCCACTCCCTTGCGCAAAAGCCCAACTGTCTACAGTAGCTTCCCGCTCTCTTTTTCTTGAACACTTCCGCTCTCATTCTCATGCCATTGCAGTGTACACAGATGGTTCTAAGGCTTCTGATGGCGTCGGATTCGCAGCATTGTTTCCGGACAGTGTCATGCGAGGACATTTACTATCCTCGGCTAGCATTTTTACAGCTGAATTGTATGCCATTCTTGCAGCACTTATCCGTATTGCATCTACGCCTGTGTCATCATTTGTGGTTGTCTCAGACTCCCTTTGTGCTCCACAGGCTATACGAAAATTTGATACACCTCACCCCTTAGTCCTCTGTATCCAACTTTGGCTACGCCGTATCTCTATCAAGCATAAAGATATTGTTTTTTGTTGGGTCCCTGGTGATGCTGACGTATAGGGCAATGAACAGGCAGACACTGCTGCGCGGTCAGCAGTACATGACCTACACTTTCATATAGAGGTGTTCCATTTATGGACTATTTTGCTGCAATAGCTACCCACCTTCACACCCATTGGCAACAACATTGGTCTAATCTACTCGGTAACAAACTTCATTCTATAAAACCGAGTATAGGTTACTGGCCGTCTTCTTGTCACCAGTGTCGAGGTTGGGAGATCAGTCTCTCCCGTCTTCGCATTGGTCACACTCGTCTTACTCATGGGTATCTCATGGAGAGGCACCCTGTTCCTCTCTGTGAGACGTGTCAGGTTCCAGTATCGGTTAGCCACATTCTGTTAGACTGCCCTCTCTATCAACGAGCACGCAGAATTTACCTCCAACTTCGTCTCCGCTCTACTACTCTGTCTTTACCTTCCTTTCTTGCTGATGGACCCTCCTTTAATCCTGACTCTCTCATTAGCTTCTTGACAACAGCTGACTTACTCCACAAACTCTGATGATGATACCTTTCGCACTCCCCTCAGCCCTTTCTACCTCAATCTCTTGCTACCCTCTACCCCTGCACTATCCACTGCCCCGCTGTTCTCCTTAACCTACTAATTAACCCTCTCCCTTTTGCCTCCTGATACCCACGCTTCCTTCCTGCCCTGCAGCGCTGTATAGCCCTTGTGGTTTAGCGCTTCTTTTTTATAATAATATTAATAATAATAAATCCCTACTCACATCTCTGGCTCCTCCCTCAACCCAGTAGTGAGTGATCGGTCTGAAGGCACAGTCACTTGCGAACCTTTTGGCTGTGTTGGATCATCTGACGCTGAAGATTATAACAGAACGAGGTGAAGAATCATCACTCACAACCTGATTTGGGAAAGAGGAAACTGGTTAGCCCTTAGTTTGGAGCTTTGCCGCGTCCGATTGAAATTCTCTTCTCCAAGATGTTGATGATAACCTTCCCTAAACATATCTTTAATCTCTAACACAAATACATCCTTGATAAATTAGAAACATGCCGGTTCTCTGAATCATTTATCTACAAACACATCCTGCACCGTTGTCGAGAGGCCGCTATTGCTATGTACAGCGTTAAGATGTGCAGATCAGTTAGCATCACTTTACTAGCACACTGTAAATGGCCTTCTCTGTGGAAACAGACCAGTGCAGAACCTGTTTCCAATATCAGCAACTACAGACTAGTGTTACTTCTGTCAGTCACTGGCAAGATTCTTGAGACAATAATCTCACGGCAGATGACAGCGTTTTTTTCGGCTACTACTCGCTTTCTTTGTTTCAGAAAAGGTCGCTCTGCTGTTTAACCTCTACACTGCGTGGCACCAGTCGCTGGATGAATCCATGATCAGATGTGTAGTAGCATTAGACATTATTGGAGCATTCGATCGGGTATGGCACCAGGGACTCTTAGCAAAACAGCAAGCACTAGAAGTCTCTAGCCTGCCCTATGCTTCCTTGGCGATTACAATCAAGGGAGATCTCTAAGCGTATTTCTCAATAAGACAAACTCAACAAGACATTTAATTGGTGCCAGTTTTCCACAGGGAAGAGTACTTGGGCCATTGTTATGTAATGTCCGCTTCAATGACCTTCCTATACCTGAGTTACACCAGTTACCAGCTTACTGCTATATCAGCCTGGGGTAAACAGTGGCTGATCACATTTGCTTCAGAGAAAACACAAATGATGATGGTCTCTAGGCACAAGCGCTCTCACACCATGAGAATGCTCCACTTTCTTTGACTACCTGCCTTCGTCTTATCTACAACTTCTCAACAGAAAACAGAGTAGAGCAAGACTACTCATCTTTCGCCTGGATCCAGCCTGGACAGAGCTGTCATTTCAGCAGAGCCATTAACACAGGAGGGTAGTGGGTGGCTTTACTGTTTTGTACAGCCAGTTTCGTCAAGGTACAACACTGCTCCACTTCGCGGACGACGAGATGGCAGCTTTTGCACAACAAGACGGGCAGAAAACAGCAACTGCTCTCTGGCTGTAGCATTCTCAAGAACACCACTATATCTGAGATCATTCATACCTAGAATGACTCGAGTCTGGAACGTGTTCGTAGAACATAACGCCATCGATGAAATAAAGCCAAGTGACGAAGTGAAATCGCTGGCCCACAGATGGTTCCACTTTCATCCTATTCCATATCTGTATATCTTATAATAAAAAGGGCTTTGAAATAAACTGAGGAAGGTAATCTTTCTCTCTCTCTCTATCCACACAGAGAGAAAGAGAGAGAGAGAGAGAGAGAGAGAGAGAGAGAGAGAGAGAGAGAGAGAGAGAAAGTGGTGCAGTTAGGATATTTGGTGCCCGGGGAGAATGTCTTAAGTTCCCAGTGCCGGCCTCTTTCACTGTCAACAACCACTGTGATAGACGTCAACCTCGCACGCGAGACCCGCCATCATCCAGTCTGTTAGACGTCAGAAAATACTGATTTATTCTCGTTAATATTCAATATATGTCACTGAATTTTAGTTGAGGCATACACAAATTATGCTCCCATATGAAAAAAATGATAAACTACGTAACTTTTAGTATTTAAGTTAAAGTTGTTTTTTTTCGCCGGTACTCTCCCGGCCCGGGTCTTTTCCAAGAGTGGTGACCCGGCCTTGGCTCCCTATCTGGGGAGTGTCTCGAAACCTAAGTCTCCCATGGGAGGAGGTACAAGTACCCCCTCATCTTTGGGACTAACTGTCCCCAGGCCTAGCCACAGTCCCCGCCCTCTACAGTTTATTGTTATGTAACTTATAATTACCCTCAATTATACGTTTTGTAAATTAAATAATTGTATATAGGTTATACATTAGGTTATATATTAATTACTAATAGTGTTGTTTTATATATATACTAATATTTCAATGTTTAAAAATTTGGATCAAATCGTGAAGAAAAAATATTTATTTTCTCATGTTTTTCTGTCGTTTCAACTATGAAAGATACACTTCAATATTTTCACTTAATACAATCACTTTGCCTTAAACCACTTTAAACTGTATTTACAAGATACCAAAATGAGCCAATATGTTTCCTGGTATTCTGGGTGTCCTTGTATTTTGTGTCCTGGTATTCTGGGTGTCTTGGTATTTTGTGTCCTGGTATTCTGGGTGTCTTGGTATTTTGTGTCCTGGTATTCTGGGTGTCTTGGTATTTTGTGTCCTGGTATTCTGGGTGTCCTGGTATTTTGTGTCCTGGTATTCTGGGTGTCTTGGTATTTTGTGTCCTGGTATTCTGGGTGTCTTGGTATTTTGTGTCCTGGTATTCTGGGTGTCTTGGTATTTTGTGTCCTGGTATTCTGGGTGTCTTGGTATTTTGTGTCCTGGTATTCTGGGTGTCTTGGTATTTTGTGTCCTGGTATTCTGGGTGTCCTGGTATTTTGTGTCCTGGTATTCTGGGTGTCCTGGTATTTTGTGTCCTGGTATTCTGGGTGTCTTGGTATTTTGTGTGTCCTGGTATTCTGGGTGTCCAAGTCCCGTTATGGGACTGACAGCGAAAGGGAGTTTTTAGAAAAGACACGACCATTTCTATACAGTTCACAAATCATCGTTTTAATGAGGTCCATTAATAGTAAAAAGTTGAAACCTATCGACAAAGTCGTTCTCCAGCCATTGATCTGATTCCAACGAGTCCAAGGATTTTAACAATTGTTAAAATTTCAAATCTGCACCAATTCTGACTGAAATTCTGGGATATAATTAAACAAAAATCATTATTATTTTAAAGCAGATCTGAAGAAGCATTCTTTGGTTATATTAATATAAATAAACATTACTGTTTATTCAATAAAACTGCCAGATTGTGTTTCATGCCATCCAATAACAGCGTGAATTTTCAGTTCAGGAAACCACGGAAGATGTGAGAGTTTGAAACCTATCAGATGAGTCATTCTCCATTTATGGCAGAAATTTCAACGAAAGAATTTTTTTTTAACTATTTTCCAAGTTCAAAAAATTTCCTGGACGCAAAAAAAAAATCTTTTTGGGTATTATCTTGGCTATGAGATACATCAGCTATCAAATGCTGAAACCGCTTAGAAATGTAACATAGTTTAACCATTTTTGTATCAGATGTACTCATAAAATGAGCAGATCTGGACTTATATGCTGAACAACCCTCCTCACGATCCTAGAATTAGGAAGCCTTCATCATTTATAAACGTTAGTAGCTACACCACTGAGGGTTTTGGAAGCTATTCCAGAATGCTGGGATTGGTTAACACTTTTTTGGTCATAAGACTCCTGCACCAAGACCCTGGCCAAAGTTGGTGTGATAAGGCAGTTTCTGACAAGGTCAAAAAGAGAGTCTGCGTCAAAGGGGACTGTCAGCCAAGTCAGTTAAAGTGTGTAATGGCGGTGACGACATCGGAAGTAAATTCTACGTAACAGTTGATGGACAGGACAGTATATTAGGAGATTGAACAGACAATTCTCAATGAGCATGAGGCGTAATTCTCCAGCTTCATGGAACCAGAAGTGAGGTATGGAAGGAAGATGGCGCCATGGGAGGCAGGACCCATTAGTAGATTATAAACAGGGTGCGGATTTTACAACTCTTTGAGATGTGTGTGACAGAAGAATGAAATCTTCACTGAGGAAACGTTTCACCAGCCAGTGGCTTCTTCAGTCCAATACAGAGAATAACAGTGGAAAAGGAGAAAGAGAATGAAGTAATCAGTCCCTCTGCCTGGAGTCGATGTGTTCAGTCTGTTAGTCTTGATAGAGTTTGAAACTGAAATCATTGTGGCTTCCAGGCCCTGACACCTGTGTAAATCCCTCTCTTTGATGACCAATTCTGCTCCTTCTCTCATCTCATGGTGTGTTCCTGTATGCATTACCCTACCTACCTATTACTACTACTACTACTACTGCTACTACCATCGCTACTACTATTATTACTGCCACCACCACCACTACCTCTATTTTCACTAACTTGCTCCATTTTATTATTTCTTTCTTCTTCTTCTTCTTCCTCCTCCTCCTCCTCCTCCTCTCCTCCATTCCCCGTCTCCCCTTCTCGTATATTAACCGTCTCTCTATCTTCGCGCTCCTGTGTGTGTCTTTTTAATAGTCCAAGTCAGACCGGAACGTCGTCATAAAGTTTTTTCTCCTAAGTGCGAGTTATTTGCGTATTGTTCCAGTCACGGTATTGAGCTTGCAGGCACATCTGTGTTACCTAACACTATGATCATGGTCCTGACTCTTTTCCCTATGTGAACTTCCTCGCATCCCCCGCAAGGGATCCTGTACACACCGGCAGTGGTTTCACCAGGTCCCTAATGACGGTTGTGGGGGAGGTTTCTCATTTCATATGCCTGCCTGTGAGTGCCGGAGAAATGTTGTTGGTCACACTGCTGACTGGAAAGAGTGTCTTTAGTGGAGGTTCTCTCATGAGTGTCACCGTTGCTGTAGATGTTGTTGTGGAGCCCGTTCTTTTGCACTCAGAGATGAAGCATGGCTGGAACCGTTGCTTTTGAAAAACGATTCAGACATACTCCACTTCTCGAGAAAATGTGGACTAGCAATCTCGAGCACCCTAAGCAAGAAATCAGTAATGACTCCCAGGTTGCTTCTAATATCGTGGCGCAAGTGGAAATGAATGAGGCCGTCCTTATAAGTGGGCTTCCGGTAGACTTAACACTTTTCCTAACTGATGATATACACATATATAAATTAACGTAGTCTCTGTTGCTGTGGCTTCCACGCGTAGTATAAAATACTGCACACACCAGGGAAGAATGGAAAGAGGGCAGGTGAGGGAAGGTGAACGAAAATTGGAGGAGGTAATTGGCGACTAGGAGTAACTCAGGAGAGACACGAGAACACTGGTGGCAGCAGAGAGATACAGTCGAGGAAGGAGGGCAAGGATTATCTTGAGCTCTGACGTGATCCAGAGGCGGCAGTGAGAAGGGCGGCCCTAGAGTCATCCAAAAATCAATACGCATCCTTCTTGAAATGCAAGGTAAGGCACCCATATGGCAACAACAACACCCGGTCGATGCCACGTTCATCAAGTTCACGGTGGTTGAAAAAAACAAACTGTAGTTTGCCAAAATCAGTGTCTCGAGAAAAACATGGTGGCTCGCCAAACATATGGAATTTCACCAAACACACAGTGATTTACAATACACTGGGTAAGTTATTAAGCACATAGCGGCTCACCAAATATACAGTGAGTTACCAAACACGTACTTACTCACGAAACACGCTGTGATTCACTAAACTCACAGTGGTTTACCAAACACTGAAATCTTTTCACCAAACACACATGGGGTTCACCGCTAAACACAGCGTATCACTAAACACATTAAATCACCAAAGACAGTAGATCACTAAACACAAAGTGAATCAGCAAATACACATTGGATCACCAAGCACACAGTGAATCGCCAAACACAGTGAATCGCCAAACACAGTGGATCGTCACACATGCAGAGGATCACTAAACAAATAATTGATGTCCGAACAGGAGGAAAAATATAAAATAAATACAAATGGTGCTCAACCAAACACTCCCTCACCAAACACACGTTGTCTCACCAAACACACGTTGTCTGACCAAACACACGTTGTCTTACCAAACACACGTTGTCTCACCAAACACACGTTGTCTGACCAAACACACGTTGTCTCACCAAACACACGTTGTCTCACCAAACACACGTTGTCTCACCAAACACACGTTGTCTCACCAAACACACGTTGTCTGACCAAACACACGTTGTCTCACCAAACACACGTTGTCTGACCAAACACACGTTGTCTCACCAAACACACGTTGTCTCACCAAACACACGTTGTCTGACCAAACACACGTTGTCTGACCAAACACACGTTGTCTCACCAAACACACGTTGTCTCACCAAACACACGTTGTCTCACCAAACACACGTTGTCTCACTAAACACACGTTGTCTCACCAAACACACGTTGTCTCACCGAACACACGTTGTCTCACCAAACACACGTTGTCTCACCAAACACACGTTGTGTCACCATACACACGTTGTCTCACCAAACAAACGTTGTCTCACCAAACACACGTTGTCTCACCATACACACGTTGTCTCACCAAACACACGTTGTCTCACCGAACACACGTTGTCTCACCAAACACACGTTGTCTCACCAAACACACGTTGTCTCACCAAACACACGTTGTCTCACCAAACACACGTTGTCTCACCAAACACACGTTGTCTCACCAAACACACGTTGTCTCACCAAACACACGTTGTCTCACCAAACACACGTTGTCTCACCATACACACGTTGTCTCACCAAACACACGTTGTCTCACCAAACACACGTTGTCTCACCAAACACAAGTTGTCTCACCAAACACACGTTGTCTCACCAAACACACGTTGTCTCACCAAACACACGTTGTCTCACCAAACACACGTTGTCTCACCAAACACACGTTGTCTCACCAAACACACGTTGTCTCACCAAACACAAGTTGTCTCACCAAACACACGTTGTCTCACCAAACAAACGTTGTCTCACCAAACACACGTTGTCTCACCAAACACACGTTGTCTCATCAAACATACGTTGTCTCACCAAACACACGTTGTCTGACCAAACACACGTTGTCTCACCAAACACACGTTGTCTCACCAAACACACGTTGTCTGACCAAACACACGTTGTCTCACCAAACACACGTTGTCTCACAAAACACACTACGTTTCACGAAACTCGCGGAGTCTCACCAAGCACGTGGTGTATCACCAAACACAAGGTTTCTCACTAAACATACATTTTTTTTTTAGTAACACATTGGTCGTTTCCCAAGGTAGAGTGGCCCGAAAAAGAAAACTTTCACTATCATTGACTCCAGAGGCATGCTTACACTACAGTTATAAAACTGCAACATTAACACTCCTCCCTCAACGTGCAGACACTGTACTTTCTATCTCCAGGACTCAAGTCCAGCCTGCCGGTTTCCCTGAATCCCTCCATAAATATTGCCCTGCTGACACTCCAACAGCACGTCAAGTCCTAAAAACCATTTGTCTCCCTTCGCTCCTATCTAACACGCTCACGCATGCTTGCTGGAAGTCCAAGCCCCTCGTACACAAAACCTCCTTTACCCCCTCCCGCCAACCTTTCCTAGGCCGACCCCTACCCTGCCGTCCCTCTACTACAGATTTATACATTCTCGATGTCATTCTATTTTGTTCCAACCTCTCTACATGTCCAAACTACCTCAACAACCCTTCCTCAGCCTTCTGGACAACAGTTTTGGTAATCCCGCACCTCCTCCTAATTTCCAAACTACGAATTCTCTGCATTATATTCACACCACACATTGCCCTCAGACGCGACATCTCCACTGCATCCAGCCTTCTCCTTGTTGCAACATTCACCACCCATGCTTCACACCTGTGGAGAAATTTTCTCCAGGAGGGGGTATCAGCCCCTTTCAGCCTCTTTCAGCTCCTTTCAGCCCTTTCAGCCCTCTGAGGGACTCAGCCCTCCAGAGGGCCTGATGGTGTCTTGCTTCTGCATCTCTGCATCAACACTTTAATTGATTCCAGATGCAGTATGAGCGTGTGTCACGGTCATGCGACTCATTGCAAGAGACTAGTGTTGCAAATAGTGTAATGAGAGACAATCAATGTCTTACCTTAGCATTACAATTAAGGAAAATCCTGCGGCCATTTTATTACCATATTAAAGATAGTGTACATTGTTGTCTATGCCCAGACAGCAAGAATCAAACATCCTGCATTGCTTCATGGTGGAAGTTTGGCAAGGAAGGGAAATTTGCTTGAATCAGCTTTTCTTTGTGGCTGGGGAGTGGCAGCATAGGTGTTATAGCGTCTTCAGATTGCAATATGTAATCGTGCAGTAAAGACTCGTGCTTCACGCTAAGAGCGAACAAAGGAAGTGAATCGTGTATTGCTGTAACTCAGACAATCTCCATAATAACCATAAACCTATTACCAAGAAGTGTGCGCAGCTTCTTTAATGACATTACCACGAAAGACAAACCTTGTTGAACATAGTGTACTAGTGTGCGTATTAATAGACTGTAGAAGACGTGGACATCCAAGGACACTAGCTTCTATCAAGTCATTAGTATCTGTCGAATATGGAGTATACAACACCACAGCTCACGCTACAAGAGCAAGGTATTTTTTAAACTAACTTGTCATACAGGGGACTGCGCAGTTCTTGTGTCACAAGGGGTTTGAAATCATCCGATAGTCGGCAGTGAGGTGCGGACTTTTCAGTCCAAACCAGTACGTATCATCAACAGTCAGTTTCTGAGATATGCTGACACAACACCCCCTAGGGGTAATTATGCTCATATATTTTATTCACACAGCCCTTAGGGAGTGCATAGGACAGCTTCCAAGACATTGCCTACGGACGGCTGTGTAGGCGAAAGCTGTCTTTCAAGATAAGTCCCATCACAGACCATTATTTACTCTTTGACTTAGCTTGTGCTTGGATAACTATACTTTCACATATTCCCCTCTTTGCTTCCATGGACAAAGTTCTTTGTCTCCACAGACTTCTCAATGCACCTTATAAAAATACACGTTGTCTCATCAAGCACAGTGCATCGTCAAACACACGGTGTCTAACCAAACACACCGTGTGTTTTGTCAGCCACAAAGCACATAGTGGATTACCAAGTATACAATGGATCACCAATCACTTGATGGATCACCAAACTCACAGTGGAGCACCCAGCACACAGTGGTTCAACTAACACACACAGGACTATACCACATACACAGGACCATACCAAACACACGGTGTCTCACCAAACACACAGTGTCTCACCAAACACGCGGTGTTTCACCAGTCACACGTAAGGAATTATCTAAATTGGTGCCAGAAATACTTGCACGTTCCTCTTGGATATGATGTACCACACACACACACACACACACACACACACACACACACACACACACACACACACACACACACACACACACACACACACACACACACACACACACACACACACACACACACAGTGATACATAAACAAACACACAAAGACATCGGTACAAGTTGCAAGGTAGATTCTATTTCTGTCTATCTGTCTGTCTGTCACGACGAGTGTTACTTTGGGTACAGATGCGATACTGCTCAGCTCTGCTTAGTTTTCCATTCCTTTCACTTTGTAGGGTTTATATAATGGTGGAGGTGAGTCAGTGAGCACTCGTGTTCTTGTGGGTTTATCTTACAAGGATCGTATTTAGAATGTTCCAGGATGTTCCTGTCTCGATGCCTCGTTAACCAGAGCCTTGATCTAGATATTCGTCATTATTGGCTATTTGTGTTCTTCCACAGTCCGTATACATGGTAACTGCGCTGCCTAGCACTTTAAATGGGTCTTTCTTATGATAATGGGAGCTCTGAATGTCCGTCTTAAGAACTTTGATGGTCTGTCTTCTTGTTCTCTGTTTGTTCTTGTTGGTCAACGTGTATGTGTACTGGGTAGTACATTTAAGGCGTTTATGTCTGAATATTGTATTAGTACTCCATATTTGTAACATATGTACTGCACTTGTTTACACAGTGTACAAAGTCTGTAATAGTTTTACACTTATTAAATATATATAAAAGAGAATTCGAGTATATACACCTGTTTAGATTATAAACATTATTGATTTGTTTAATATATAAAATGCGTATTTCCTGTAGACATTAGATAAATTTTAAGTAACTTGTTGATAATTAATGTTTCTCCTACCTGGGCATCATTCGATATTTTTTGTTTTTAATAAAGGATTTAGGTTCACGTGTTGTTAACTTTATAGTGTAAGTCAAGTGTCTGTAATAATTATGACTTGCATATATGTCTGTCACTGTGAACTGGTGTTATCCCATGTAATGACAGATATAAATTCATAGATCACACAAATGAGTACTCGCGCAGCTAGTGGCATGTTGGGAGGCGGGGCCAGGAGCTAGACCTTGACAACTACAACCACATACAAGCACATACAAACAGAAATGAAGAGGGGGGAACAAGGATTTTTGGACTTCACATACTTGGACGGCACAAAGGCATTCGACAGAGGTGCTGCGCAAGAGTTTAAGCTAAAAAGCAGAAACTCAGTCAGGAATACCAGTAAAGGGGATTAAAGAATACTTAATTTATAGGAGAAAAAGATTAGGCGTCTAGGAAGTGGTATCAGAATTACCAAGTGCATCAAATGGGGGTTTAATAAGAATCGGCACTGTTTTGTTGAATGTAAATAATGTATCGGAAGATATATCACATTATCTTTTTTTTGGGGAAAATGTAAAATTAATTAGAATATTAAAAACTGTGAGGGGAAAGGAAACCCCGCAAGATAACAAGAATAAATTTCAGGTTTTATCTGATGATCTGCAAAGTTGTGTTAAACTAGGGAAGAAAATAGAAGGCATGACTGGGAGACAGAAGTTGGACGCCTAGCTGTAGGATAAGGACATAGAGATGATCACTTGCTGTCAGTAATCTCAACGAAGAGTCTATCAGGACACTGCACATTATGACAAGCCTATCTTAACTATTCTGAAGAGATTGCAAGTTTGGCAGGAAGAATTGTCCTGCAGCTTAGGGGCTGAACTATAAGGTGTAGCTGATAGAATTTAATTTGAAGACACTAATCAGTAGATGGACCAAAAAAAAAAATAAAGACGTAGCAAATACTCACAGCACTTGATAAGAGTGGAAATATGTGGATTATTTGCAAGACTAGAAACAGGAGGCTAAAGTTACGAGGATGTTGTAATGCATTGATTCAGTTTAAGTTGGTAAGGGAATCAAATATCCTGGTTGAAGAAGTGGAGGTAGGCTCTAATTCAAAGCTGTATTAATAATAATAATAATAATAATAATAATAATAATAATAATAATCATAATAATAATAATGAGACCCATGAGGCTAGAGGGTATGGAGAAGTCATGGGAGGAGGGAGAGTCAGGGTCTGAGACTCTACCCCTTGAGCTGCAAATGAGTACAAATTCGTGAATACACTCAGCCAAACTTCCCCATGCGTGTTCTTCCCGTGAACAACAACTTTCCCCATGAATTAGTTTCTCAACTTCTTCCCTTGCTTCCTTCACTCATCTCAGCAGACACCGATCACTAGTCTGCTAAAGCACATTAATCCTCACCTCCCGCCTCCTGGGCATGAGAAAATGTGTGTAGTAATGGAGGAAAAGTGGCAACTTTACGCAGGAGTTTAGAAAGGCACAACATCATTAATCAGCCGGTACCATGAGATTAATGAACGTTTTATCCTATCCCGATGAATAGATGCTGTTTGGGGACCTGAAAGCGCCTCACTTCAAATTATTCTTGAATAAAAAAATGCTGACGTTGGGAGTGCTTTTTAAGGCGACAGTTCGTAGTCGAGGTCACTGATGTTTGTTATGGTTTTGTATTTTCTGTTTAGTGGGTTTATGATTTTAAAGATAATATTCGGTGTATTTGTGACGAGTGATGTTTGTGATGCTACTGATGTGAATGTTCAGTATTTATGGGGGTCTGATGTTTGCTGTGCTTATGAAGATGTTTGATGTGTTCCTGGTGTCCTGGTGTCCTCCTGTCAACCAGGCTGTTGCGTGTTGCACGCATTCAGACGTAAATACAAGAGTCTGCCTGATCAGAAGCAGCCTACAAGAAGTTGGCCTGTAGTCTCTCGTAGATATACAACACTGTGATAATTTTAATTATACGATTATTTCAGAAGAGGCTGTTAAACATAGTTTAACGCTTCTTTATATTAGTGCGAATTTGTAAATAGCTCAAAAACCTGTTTTTACCTACAACGAAATTACTATTTTTGGTCTCCTTACCACGGGTACAATTTGCAGGATTTTTAGGTGTTCTCATTAATTTAAATACTTGACTAGACTGCTGGATAAAGTGGAGTTTTGTTGTGTGTTTATGCCTTACTACCGTTATGACTGAACACGGTGTCCCAAAATTTCAGCAAAATGAAAATTTCTTTACAGAATATCCTCTACATGATCGCCATTTCTTTGTAAACAGACGCGGATGCGCCTCTCCCACTCAGAATGAACTCTTGTTAACATATTTGGTCTACTACATTTCAAGTCATTTTGAATTCCTCATTAAGTTTGTGATGTGTATGTGCTGGCCATGTTTCCTGGCGACAGCTTCCCGATCCAGCAATGAGAATGATTTCTATACGTTCTTTTCTTGACAAAGACATACGTAAAGGGTATCTGAAAAAAATATATTAGCTATGTATTGAGACTTTTGGGACACCCAATATTGTAAACATAAGCTGTAGGCAATATTTCGTCTTGTTTGTATTGTGATTGTCGGATATAGGCTAACTCTTCGTTATTCCTTTTGTGAACATTTGCTATAGACATACCTATTACAATGATTTTGTTGAGGTTGTTGTATGTAGACTTAACTATCGTCATGCTTGTGGGAACGTTGTAGCTTCTTGACTGAACACCCCTTGTGTTCTAACAGAGAGTGAGATTAACACAGGTAAAAAAAAAAAAAGCGCTGGTGGCACCTTGCTCTCTGAGAGAGAGATTCAAACTGCATTGTGATTAGCAGTGTGTGGAGACTGAGTAAATGAAATATGCTTCGCTGAGTAAAAGAACATAAGAGAGAAGGAATACTGCACCAGGCCTACTGGCCCATGCGAGGCAGGTCTAAGTCGACTAACGGCTTATGCCACTGACCCAACCTAATCAGGTCCAGGTTACATCCACTTAAGGAAGGAGCACGACATCAGACTTACTAGTGCAAGCTAGTCAGGCCCAACTCATACCTACTCACACTCACTCATGTATTTATCTAACCTATTTTTAAAACTACACAAAGTCTTAGCTTCTATGACGGTACTCGGGAGTTTGCTCCACTCATCCACAACTCTGTTACCAAACCAGTGATTTCCTGTATCCTTCCTGAATCTGAGTTTTTTCCAACTTGAAACCATTACTGTGAGTACAGTCTTGGCCAGATATTTTTTAGCAAGTTATTTGCATCCCCTTCATTTATTCCTGTTTTCCATTTATACACCTCAATCATATCCCCCCTAATTCTTCGCCTTTCTAGAGAGTGTAGATTCAGGGCCCTCAGTCTGTCCTCAAAGGGAAGATTTCTGATACAGGGGATCAACTTTGTCATGTTCCTCTGTACGTTTTCCAGTGCATTATATCCATTCTGTAATACGGTGACCAGAACTGTGCAGCATAATCTAATCGAGGCCTAACCATAGATATATAGAGTTGAAGAACAACCTCCTCACTTTATTGCGAGCACTTATGCACTATTGTCTTGGTTTTAGATTGCTGCTAACCAGAACTCCTAAATCTTTTTCGCAATCAGTAATATAAAGATCTACATTATTTAGTTTATATGTAGCATGGTTATTTTCCTGTCCAACATTTAGAACTTTGCATTTGTCTATATTAAACTGCATCTGCCACTTCTCCGACCACTGTATCAGTCTATTCAAATCTTCTTGGAGTGCTCTATTGTCCTCATTAGAATGAATTGGAGCTGTTGGCTACACCGTGATAGCTTTCACTGCGTTAGCTTATAAATATTATTAATTGGATTTTATCCATCAAAATATATTATTATTATTTTTATTATTGTTATTATTATTATTATTATTATTATTATTATTATTATCATTATTATTATTATTATTATTATTATTATTATTATTATTATTATTATTATTATTATTATTATTATTATAGGTACAACACAATGTCTAACCTGCATAAGAGTATGAACCAACAGCCGGCGCAGGCGAGCCTCAGCACCAGCGGCATCCTTATCAGTTCACAACCATAAAACCTGTCTCTTATCACACAATAAGAAACTTAACTTATTTTATATCAAGCTACACTTTCAACGTTATTTATTATTCACAGAGCAATTTCCCGTCTTTACGGCACGACCTGATTCTCCACACTTCACTTCTCTCAACAACAGTTTTTATGAAGAGAAGTATGGAATGAGAAAAAGAATAACAGACAAGCAGTCTCTACCATATCTGGCTCCCTTCCAAGAAAAAGAATCAGATTCTTTAAGCTGTTTTTCTTAACTAAGAAAGAGTCCAATTAAATTATTTCAGAGTTAAGACAGTGTTTCCTCCTGCATCCTCGCTTACGAGTGGAGTCGCAAGTGAGGATGCAGAAATTTTGGCCCGAATTTGTTTAATGATAACCTACTACTCAATTCACCTATTAATTATCATAATTCATTCCTAGACCATTCACTAATGTTCAACAGTACACCTCAAAATCATTTTAATCAAATAAAACAAGAATTAAATTGTTTTACTCAATATTTTCAAAGAATTAGTGAAACCTCATTGTTGTGCCTCTCAGGCACATCAATGAGGCTTCAGTAAATAGTAACATAAACTTTGATGACAGAATTAACATGGGTTAGCTAGACCTCGGTGCTGTTGTTGCTGCTGCTGCTGCGTAGTGTAAATATGAACCAGCGACGTATTTATCTAATAATAATACAGAGTAGCGTCGTCTTGCCCACCGACGTAACTGGGGAGAGAAACGTCTTATGGTCCTTCCCCCTCCACTCCGCCCATTACCTCCAGGGTCTCCAGCTCAGTTCTGGAACTCCCAAGGAAATTCCAGAACTGTCCATGCACCTGCCCTCCGCTGACCTTGCTGCCGCTTACTCCACCGCCCTAGCCGCGGCAGTCACCATCGTTCGCCACCCCGTCTGTCGCCACTTTCGTCGCCACTCACGCCACCCCTCGCCCTGAGGGAGACCAGATCACTACCTGCCCAGGACTCTTAAACCCTGAGAGTGTCCAGGTCACCTCACCTTCCCTGAGGACTCTTACCCTGAGGAAATCCAAACTATTCTACCTGAGGTCATAGGTACACTCCCCACTTTATCAACCTACTTATCTCTCTCTCTCTTTTACACAGGATTTTACAAGGTTAGGTTAAGAGGTCTAACTTTATTTACAAGCTAAGAGTTGTTATTTACGTACATCTCTCTCTCTCCTTATTGACAGTTCATCCTTCATAAATACTTTTGTTGTTTATCGTAAGTTAATTTGTCTTATTTCTTATTAACTCAATGATTTTGTCGTATTCCTTATTAAAAAAAAAATTTTGTCTTTCTTTTAATATCTCTGATATGTGTCGCACAAGCTTTTCAAAAACATCAGTTTGACATAAGTAAAAAGTGTATTTCTTGATGAGAATAATTCATACTTGGTGATTATTTTCCTAATAATCGTTAGGATGCATTAATCGTGTTTCAGATTATTATTTTTTTTAGGAGGGTGACAACTGGGCTGAATGATCATGATAGAAGAGGGTTCCCAGAGGTGACAAATGAATTTAGTTACTCTTGAGTGAACATACTTTAAGTGGGGTGATTCAACTGAACATAAAAGTCAGGGCTGAAAAAAGTAATAGAAAGATGCGTGGAGTCTAGTCTGGTTGGACATTATGGTGAGAGGTTGTCAAGAACTGGTAGACTGTGGGGGTTCTTAATATGAGGTATCCATACCCACTTGGGGGTATGCGAACCAAATAATGGGGTATGGGACTCGATCTCTAAACAATTGTTACTAGATTAAAATAATCTATCAGCTGTTCATTTCCGAGGTATCCATTTTTAAAGTATAACCAAGGTATTGATTTCTTTTGAAGTCATTCTGGTACCTGATAGGACTGGTGATGCTGTGCACAGTCTGGTGAAGGTGGTATGGGAACACTGTGGGTCTTTAATCGTAAAAGAGGTCAAGTACACCTGTGATCGAGTATTTATATTGGGTAGAAAAGTGAGGCAGGAACTGGACCAACCTGTGTAAATGAGAACAGGAATGTCACAGATGTTAAAGTTTTTAACTGATGTTTCAGAATAATATATTGAAAAGCGCTTGGAATATGTAAAGAATATGCTTTTAATAATATATAGATCAGACTTGAGAAGGATCAAGTTTGATCGGAAAGAGAGAGAAGTGTAGGTGAATTATTAAAAATGAAGGTGAAAATACATTCCTGCTTGATGGAGCGTTTGTGAAAGGCAGATCTTTGGAGGGATTTGGTGAGAAAGAGGACGTTTATTCCCCAACATTGAGGTGAAAGGGGCATTAACCTATATACAGACACAGTGAGAGAATAGAACTTTTGTCAGGGTTGGAAAAAAATTCCTACGAAGACATTTTTCAGACTTGATGAAACAGAACTTGGGAGGAGGACGTGGAAAATTTAATGTATATAAATATCACAGAGTTTTATAGTGGATGGTGCAGAAACTACTCGAAGGAAATTTAAACAAGTTGGTGAAAGAATGATGTGATTGTTCCACTGGATATGTGCTGGAATTGGGACCCAATATTAATTATAATGCGAAAGAAATTTACTGTCTTCCATATTAACAGGAAATTTATGACCCGTACATGGAGGGATATATTACAACTTGTTGAGAGTGAAAAAAGTGGATAATTTCCTCTTATTGATGTGTATATTACTAAATAACTGTGTGTGGACTTGGTTTTGATATGAGAGAAGGAAGTGTGTGCGGAGTCTCAGATTTTAATAAGAGTAATATTTTTTCTTTAGTAGAGTAAGATGTATTGGTCTTGGGAGAAACGTCAATCCTGAAAGGAGAAGTGAAGACAATTCAAGTGTTTGATGCTGTAACAGTGTGCTAGCAAGAGAAGATTGAGATGACTGTGCTCTACTCCCTCAGGTTCAACTAATCTCCTGGAAACTGATAATTTCTTGTAAATAATATCTTGTAATTATCAAATAAGTTGTATATTTTCATATTAAATGCAACTCTGAAAAAAAAACTGACGTATAAACGAATTAGGTCAGTGATTAATGAAGACAGGGGAGGGGGTACAGGAGGTTTTGTGTGCGAGGGGCTTGGACTTCCAGCAAGCATGTGTGTGAGCGTGTTAGGAGCGAATGGAGACAAATGGTTTTTAGGACTTGACGTGCTGTTGGAGTGTGAGCAAGGTAACATTTATGAAAGGATTCAGGGAAACTGGCAGCCCGGACTTGACTCCTAGAGATGAGAAGTACAGTGTCAGCACTCTGAAGGAAGGGTGTTAATGTTGCAGTTTTATAACTGTAGTGTAGGCATGCCTCTGGCAAGACAGTGATGAAGTGAAAGATGGTGAAAGTTTTTCTTTTTCGGGCCACCCTGCCTTGGTGAGAATGAAACAAGTTTGAACGGAAGTGTTTCTGCCCTCCAGTGTTTCGTTGTGATCAAGGGAACACCATCCTCCTGTAAGAAAACCTGAAATGCAACTTCTGTTAAGAAATTTAGTAAATATTTATTCTAGTTATTGTCCAAGATAGTGATTTTAGTCCGCGGGAACCTTAGAAATAAATATCTTGATGTATATAAATCAGTATGAAGAGAAATTTGTCCCAGTTATTATCGAATGGGTTAGTCATCCCCAGAATCTTAGAAATAAATATCTAAACACTCTGTGTAACTAGAGATTCATTCAAATTATTGAGAAGAAAGACGATTTTAGCCATTTTTCAAAAAGTACTCAAATTCTGAGTGTAAATTAATGTGATGCAATATTTGCTGGTAAATCTTGTTATTTTAATGTAATATAGTGAAACTATGTACTGATGATGTATTTGGGCTAATTATGTGTTAATACAGGTACCTTACACACATACACTGGTAACACACAGGTACACTAGTAACATAGGTACACTGACAACACACATGTTCACTGGTAACACACACATATAGTGGTAACACACAGGTACACTAGTAACATAGGTACACTGACAACACACATGTTCACTGGTAACACACACATATAGTGGTAACACACAGGTACACTAGTAACATAGGTACACTGACAACACACATGTTCACTGGTAACACACACATATAGTGGTAACACACAGGTACACTAGTAACACAGGTACACTGACAACACACATGTTCACTGGTAACACACACATATAGTGGTAACACACAGGTACACTAGTAACATAGGTACACTGACAACACACATGTTCACTGGTAACACACACATATAGTGGTAACACACAGGTACACTAGTAACATAGGTACACTGACAACACACATGTTCACTGGTAACACACACATATAGTGGTAACACACAGGTACACTAGTAACACAGGTACACTGACAACACACATGTTCACTGGTAACACACACATATAGTGGTAACACACAGGTACACTAGTAACACAGGTACACTGACAACACACATGTTCACTGGTAACACACACATATAGTGGTAACACACAGGTACACTAGTAACACAGGTACACTGACAACACACATGTTCACTGGTAACACACACATATAGTGGTAACACACAGGTACACTAGTAACACAGGTACACTGACAACACACATGTTCACTGGTAACACACACATATAGTGGTAACACATAGGTACACTAGTAACACAGGTACACTGACAACACACATGTTCACTGGTAACACACACATATAGTGGTAACACACAGGTACACTAGTAACACAGGTACACTGACAACACACATGTTCACTGGTAACACACACATATAGTGGTAACACACAGGTACACTAGTAACACAGGTACACTGACAACACACATGTTCACTGGTAACACACACATATAGTGGTAACACACAGGTACACTAGTAACACAGGTACACTGACAACACACATGTTCACTGGTAACACACACATATAGTGGTAACACACAGGTACACTAGTAACACAGGTACACTGACAACACACATGTTCACTGGTAACACACACATATAGTGGTAACACACAGGTACACTAGTAACATAGGTACACTGACAACACACATGTTCACTGGTAACACACACATATAGTGGTAACACATAGGTACACTAGTAACACAGGTACACTGACAACACACATGTTCACTGGTAACACACACATATAGTGGTAACACACAGGTACACTAGTAACATAGGTACACTGACAACACACATGTTCACTGGTAACACACACATATAGTGGTAACACACAGGTACACTAGTAACACAGGTACACTGACAACACACATGTTCACTGGTAACACACACATATAGTGGTAACACACAGGTACACTAGTAACACAGGTACACTGACAACACACATGTTCACTGGTAACACACACATATAGTGGTAACACACAGGTACACTAGTAACATAGGTACACTGACAACACACATGTTCACTGGTAACACACACATATAGTGGTAACACACAGGTACACTAGTAACACAGGTACACTGACAACACACATGTTCACTGGTAACACACACATATAGTGGTAACACATAGGTACACTAGTAACACAGGTACACTGACAACACACATGTTCACTGGTAACACACACATATAGTGGTAACACACAGGTACACTAGTAACACAGGTACACTGACAACACACATGTTCACTGGTAACACACACATATAGTGGTAACACATAGGTACACTAGTAACACAGGTACACTTTGCGAAAAGAAAAACAAAAAAATTAGAGGAGAATACGTTCATTATATTATAAAATACTGTGATGTAAATGATTATATGTAATAATATTACATTATAAAGGTGTGAAATTAAAGATAATTTTTACTGGTTTAAAAAAAATTGAAATTAAAGATGATTTTTACTGGTTTAAAAAAAATTGAAATTAAAGATGATTTTTACTGGTTTAAAAAAAATTGAAATTAAAGATGATTTTTACTGGTTTAAAAAAAATTGAAATTAAAGATGATTTTTACTGGTTTAAAAAAAATTGAAATTAAAGATGATTTTTACTGGTTTAAAAAAATGAAATTAAAGATGATTTTTACTGGTTTAAAAAAAATTGAAATTAAAGATGATTTTTACTGGTTTAAAAAAAATTGAAATTAAAGATGATTTTACTGGTTTAAAAAAAATTGAAATTAAAGATGATTTTTACTGGTTTAAAAAAATTGAGCGAACACTCAGACATATTTACAGTGGACCCCCGGTTAACGATATTTTTTCACTCCATAAGTATGTTCAGGTGCCAGTACTGACCAAATTTATTCCCGTAAGGAATATTGTGAAGTAGATTATTCCTTTCAGACCCCCAAACATACACGTACAAACGCACTTACATAAATACACTTACATAATTGGTCGCATTCGGAGGTAATCGTTATGCGGGGGTCCACTGTATTAGGAAGCGTATTGGTTCTGGAACTCTGATGATTTCTAACACAGAGTTTGGGTGTGAGGGACACATAGTGACCCGAAAAATGACATTTGTGATGAGGTCGGGTAAAAAAATGAAGTCATGTGATTTCTGTATTGTTAGGTCGATGGTGCTAGTGTTTGTTCAAGTGGGTTTTTAATAAACCAATCTGTCTGTATCAGTTACATAAGAACATAAGAAGAACATAAGAACGAAGGAACACTGCAGAAGGCCTACTGGCCCATGCGAGGCAGGTCCAAGTCCCTACCGGCTTAAGCCAATGCACCCAACCTAGTCAGGTCAGGTCACATTGACTCAAGGGAGGAACACGGCAACCGACCCGTTAGCACAAGCTATCAGGTCTAACTCACACCCACCCACATCTACTCATGTATTTATCCAACCTATTTTTAAAGCTACACAACGTTCTGGCCTCTATAACGGTACTTGGGAGTTTGTTCCACTCATCCACAACTCTATTACCAAACCAGTACTTTCCTATATCCCTCCTGAATCTGAATTTTTCCAACTTAAAACCATTGCTGCGAGTCCTGTCTAGGCTAGATATTATCAGCACACTATTTACATCCCCTTTATTTATTCCTGTCTTCCACTTATAAACCTCAATCATATCCCCCCTAATTCTACGTCTTTCTAGAGAGTGCAGTTTCAGGGCCCTTAGTCTATCCTCATAGGGAAGGTTTCTGATACATGGGATCATCTTTGTCATCCTCCTTTGTACATTTTCCAGAGAATTTATATCCATTCTGTAATACGGTGACCAAAACTGTGCAGCATAATCTAAATGAGGCCTAACCAAGGATGTATAGAGTTGAAGAACAACCTGAGGACTCCTATTATTTATGCTTCTTGATATGAAGCCAAGGATTCTATTAGCTTTATTGCGAACACTTATGCACTGTTGTCTTGGTTTCAGATTACTGCTAACCAGAACTCCTAAATCTTTTTCGCAATCCGTAATATTAAGATCTACATTATTTAGTTTATATGTGGCATGGTTATTGTCCTGTCCAACATTTAGAACTTTGCATTTGTCTATATTAAACTGCATCTGCCACTTCTCCGACCACTGCATCAGTCTATTCAAATCTTCCTGGAGTGCTCGAATGTCCTCGTCAGAATGAATTCGACGGCCTATTTTGGTGTCATCGGCAAACTTGCCGATGTCGCTCTTTATGCCCTCATCTATGTCGTTTATGTAGATTGTGAACAGCAGGGGGCCCAACACTGACCCCTGTGGAACACCGCTCGTGACGCTTCCCCACTCTGATTTCTCCCCATTTATGCAAACTCTCTGCTGCCTATTTGTCAACCATGCCTCTATCCAGGAAAAAATTTCTCCTCCTATTCCATGTGCTTTAATTTTCCTCAATAGTCTCTGATGTGGGACCCTGTCAAAAGCCTTACTGAAGTCCATATACACAATATCATATTCGTTACCATGATCTACCTCCTCAAATACCTTAGTGAAAAAAGTTAATAAATTCGTAAGGCAGGAACGTCCCTTTGTAAAACCATGCTGAGATTCGTTGATTAATTTATGCTTTTCAAGGTGGCTACGAACTGCCTCGGCAATTATTGATTCCATAAATTTTCCCACTATGGAGGTTAGGCTTATTGGTCTATAGTTCGAAGCTAAGGACCTGTCACCTGTTTTGAAAATAGGTATCACATTTGCCATTTTCCACTTATCTGGCACCATGCCAGTTTGTAGTGATATGTTGAAAAGATTAGCCAAAGGTGTGCTAAGCTCCTCTTTACATTCCTTTAGAACCCTTGCATACAGTTCATCAGGGCCTGGGGATTTGTTAGGTTTTAATTTATCTATTTGCCTAAGGACCATGTCACTTGTGACCCTAATAGTGCACAGTTTATTATCGTCCTGTTCTACATAATTTATCATTACTGGAATATCACTGGTATCCTCCTGTGTAAAAACTGAGAGGAAGTATGTGTTAAAAATTCTACACATTTCCTTATCACTGTCAGTGAGCTGACCCGAGGAACTTTTGAGTGGGCCTATCTTGTCCCTGATCTTACTTCTGTATACCTGAAAGAATCCTTTTGGGTTAGTCTTCGATTCTCTTGCAACTTTAACCTCATAATCTCTTTTTGCTTTTCTAATTCCCTTTTTTATTTCTCTCTTTAACTGAATATATCGATTTCTTAATTGCCCCTCTCCTCTTTTGATTTGCCTATATATGCCTCTCTTTTGACCAATCAGATATTTTAATCTATTGTTCATCCATTTAGGATCATTTTTGTTTGATCTGATTTCCCTATTTGGAACATAATTTGACTGAGCAGCTAGAACTATGCCCTGGAAAGCATCATATCGGCAACCATCACCACCTACCTGACCCCTAGTCAGGTCATTCCAGTTCAGCCCACCTAAGTAATTTTTCAGTCCTATGAAATCAGCCAAGCGAAAGTCAGGGACGGAGACTTGATTGCCATTATTAGGGGAATTCCATGATATGTTAAAACTGAGTGATTTGTGATCACTCTCCCCAAGCTCATCATTAACCTCAAGATTATTAATTAGTGTTTCCCTACTGGCAAGAACCAAGTCAAGGAGGTTATTTCCCCTAGTTGGCTCTGTCACAAACTGTTTTAAAAAACAATCCTGGATCGTATCAAGAAAGTCACCCGACTCTAAATTTCCTGTCAAATTGCTCCAGTCAATCTGTCTATAGTTGAAATCTCCCATTAGCACAACATTTTCGTATGTAGATGCCTTACGAATTTCGTCCCATAGAAGTTTACTGCACTCCCTATCAAGATTTGGGGCCCTGTAAATCACACCCAAAATTAGTTTTTCTCGGCCCTCGAGAAGCTGTAACCAAACAGATTCAGTGGCTGACGCTTCTAATTTAATATCTTGTCTAACACAACAATTTAAATTGTCTCTGACATACATCGCTACTCCACCACCTTTCCTGTTGACCCTGTCAGTGTGGAATAATTTATAGCCTTGTATGTGACATTCAGATGGCATCTCTCTATCTTTCAGATTGAGCCAGGTCTCTGTTATAGCAATAATATCTATGTTTCCTGCACTTGCAATTAATCTTAGCTCATCTATCTTATTTCTAACACTCCTGCTATTAGTATAGTAAACCTTAAGGGAGCTAGTCCCTTGCTGCCCTCTGCTGTCCCCCTTTGTTTTCTGACCTGTTCTATTGTCTTTATTTATAACTTCATGCTGAATGCCTTTTATACATTTACTGTTTCCAACCCTAGTGTTGCAACCTGCTTGTTTCCCACACACACCCATACCTCTATCTTCCATCAGTTTAAAATCATAGGCATTTCACCAATGGCCTTCTCAATCGAGTCTGCAAGTGCTACCACCCCTGCCCCAGAGAGATGAACCCCATCCCTTGCATACATATCATGTTTGCCATAAAAGTTGTTCCAGTTGTCAATGAATGGGATTGCAAGTTCCTTGCAGTATCTGTCTAGCCAGCAATTTACACCAATTGCCCTAGACAACCATTCATTTCCTACTCCCCTTCTAGGCAAGATGCTACATATGATTGGGATCCCTCCCTTAGACTTAATGAAATCTATAGCTGACCTGTACTTATCTAGCAGCTCTTCTCTCCTACCCTTCCCAATATCATTTCCACCAGCACTGAGACAGATAATGGGCTTGTTCCCATTACCTGACATGATATTATCCAGTCTGTTGACAATGTCCCCAACACCAGCTCCAGGGAAGCACACTCTATCTCTCATCTTCTTATTCCTATTACAAAAAGCACGGTCAACATATCTTACCTGAGAGTCACCAACCACAAGAATGCGCTTACCTTCATTAGCAGGGGCAGTAGTACCCTTACCTTCACTGGCCACTGAAGTACATTCATCCTGGAGAACAGAGAAGCGATTTCCTACCTTCAGATCTTCACTCTTAACTTTCCTTACTCTGATGCGCCTCCCATTACTGTGAACAACTCGCCACTTGTAGCAGGTGCTGGGCTGCACCTCACTGCTGGTACCCGTTGCTACCTCCCCACCTACAGCCTCCTCACAGTGAGAGACAGACTGCACCTCACTGCTAGAAGCCTCATTCCCCACATCTCCAACCACCTCACACTCTCTCCCAGGCCCATTGAGGTGGACCTTCAGCCTCCTAATCTCCTCCTGGAGAAGCAAGACCTCCTCCTTCAACTCTCCAAACTCAGTTTTTAAAACACTGCAGAAGCAAGCCATGCTTTGTAACCGTCCACGCTAATCCCCAAAGCAGCTCAGGGTCTGTGACCTCACGTGACGACTGACCACTGAACACTGAGGTTTATATTATGATTGTTACTCACCAACGTAATAGAAAAAGGTTTATAGGAATGATTTGGACACATTTAAGAATAGAAATCAGATCCCCTACAAAAAACCATAATGTGACATTGTCTGGAGGACTTGAGTTCACAAGTTATGTGGTATTGTATGGAGAGGGAGATATTAATTTGGAACTAAATATTTTAGTTTCCCTACAAATTTATGTGATAACGTATAAAGGTGAACTTTTATTAAGGAACTAAAAAGTCGAGATGTGGAATAAAAGGGATAAATATTTGTGTTAATGAATGAAGAATTACACAAATGACCTTTAGATAACGAACAAAAGTATTCAGGTTGCCCTACTGGTCTATGTATCAAGGATGAGAGAGAGAGAGAGAGAGAGAGAGAGAGAGAGAGAGATGAAAGTGTGGAGGGTCTGGACTCCCACAGGGTAAGAGACCTCAGGGAAGGTGGAGTGACCTGGGTTTCCCCAGGGTAAGAGTCCTGGGCAGGTAGTGGCTTGGATTACTCAAGGGCGAGGGGCGACGGAGGCTGCGTTAGAGATGTAAAGTAAAAGGACACAAGTGCAACTAATGTGACATTTTATTGTGGCAACGTTTCGCTCTCCAGGAGCTTTATCAAGCCATTACAAACAATACATGGACACAGAGGGTATATAAAGGCTCAGAGTGAGGTGCAATACTAGTGAGGTACCATTTCGATGTTCACTAGTGGTAGTAGTAGTAGTAGTAGTAGTGACAAAAGTAATACAATATGGTAGAGCAATTAATTCGTGCATGAGAAAAAGGATATAAAAGCTATTACTTGGGTAACATAAAAATAGGTTGGACAAATATAGACTGGAAAGAGGCAGGTTGTTTCAGTGTTCACTCTCTGTAATGTGCTCTGTGTAGTATAACAGGAGAGACTATGTGATGGCAGGGTTTACTGTTTTCAGGAGGATTATTGCTAAGACTTCGGAGATGGTGAAACTGCCTGGAGAGCGAAACGTTGCCACAATAAAATGTCACATTAGTTGCACTTGTGTCCTTCTACTTTACATATTGTCGGTAATTCTACCAACTTTATTGCGTTAGAGATAATGGTGACGGCGGCGTGACCAGCGGCATGGGCGGCGGTGGCGGGCGGCAGGTTCACGTAGGGAAGAGGAAATGGTATGGTGATACCGACAAGATGTGGAAAAAGACACTTATGTACAGTTCAGGACATTTATTAAAGGAAACGTTTCGCCACGAGTGGCTTCTTCAGTCCTAATACAGAGAAAACTAAGAAAACATTTATATATATAGTGGCAGGAGTCAGGTGAGGTGACGCGTGGGTAGAGGTGGTAGTAGTAGTAGTAGTAGTAGTAGTAGTAGTAGTAGTAGTAGTAGTAGTAGTAGTAGTAGTAGTAGTAGTAGTAGCAGTAGTAGTAGTAATGGAACTAAGGAGGTGAGGCAAGAGAGGGACCTGCTGGCATCAAGTAACACCAGTTCCCAGGATGGGTAATATCCTCTTGCTAAGTAATTTTGAAATACTGTAACTACCGGATTTTTGCATCGTGGTGGATCAGGGTCTGATCAACCAGGCTGTTACTGTTCGCCACACGCAGTGAGTGATAAACAGGGAGAACACCTCCATCAAGATATTCAGGATACGGAAAATCGCTAACATAGTTTCTGGAATGAAAGAATGACGGCAGATGTTGAGCCGCAGATGTTCAGACAAAGTTCACAAGTATGATGGTAGACAACTGCTGGATGTTGAACCGCAGATGTTCAGACAAAGTTCACAAGTATGATGGTAGACAACTGCTGGATGTTGAGCCGCAGATGTTCAGACAAAGTTCACAAGTATGATGGTAGACAACTGCTGGATGTTGAACCGCAGATGTTCAGACAAAGTTCACAAGTATGATGGTAGACAACTGCTGGATGTTGAACCACAGATGTTCAGACAAAGTTCACAAGTATGATGGTAGACAACTGCTGGATGTTGAACCGCAGATGTTCAGACAAAGTTCACAAGTATGATGGTAGACAACTGCTGGATGTTGAACCGCAGATGTTCAGACAAAGTTCACAAGTATGATGGTAGACAACTGCTGGATGTTGAACCACAGATGTTCAGACAAAGTTCACAAGTATGATGGTAGACAACTGCTGGATGTTGAACCGCAGATGTTCAGACAAAGTTCACAAGTATGATGGTAGACAACTGCTGGATGTTGAACCACAGATGTTCAGACAAAGTTCACAAGTATGATGGTAGACAACTGCTGGATGTTGAACCGCAGATGTTCAGACAAAGTTCACAAGTATGATGGTAGACAACTGCTGGATGTTGAACCGCAGATGTTCAGACAAAGTTCACAAGTATGATGGTAGACAACTGCTGGATGTTGAACCGCAGATGTTCAGACAAAGTTCACAAGTATGATGGTAGACAACTGCTGGATGTTGAACCGCAGATGTTCAGACAAAGTTCACAAGTATGATGGTAGACAACTGCTGGATGTTGAACCACAGATGTTCAGACAAAGTTCACAAGTATGATGGTAGACAACTGCTGGATGTTGAACCGCAGATGTTCAGACAAAGTTCACAAGTATGATGGTAGACAACTGCTGGATGTTGAACCGCAGATATTCAGACAAAGTTCACAAGAATCAAACTCTTGATGTATTTACATTTTTATACAATCCTTTTTAATGTGTTATAAAGGAATTTAGCAAGTGCATGGTGGTCATTGCAGTACTAAATTATGTGATTGATTATTCATATATGTGATTTATTACTTACGATATTTTATTAATATTAATAAAAATATTTAGAAACTATCATATATGGCGTGCCAGGGGAAAAAAAAGAAATAATTTGGAATAAGAGTTTAAAAAAAAATCGGAAAAAAGGAGTAAATATTTAAGAAATCACTAGAAAATAAGATGTCAATAGACTGGAAATCAGCAAATGTTACTCCTGATTTTTTGAAGATGATCAAGATATGTGCCGTCAACTGCCCTACCATCAGCTTAACATCAACTCTAGATAAACAAGTGGAGATTATTATAAGAGGCAAGATAGTTAATTTTCTGCCAAAAAATAATCGTAATTACCGCAACTAGTATGAATTCCTCAATAAAAGATAGTGCCTGACTAACTTTGTCGAATTTTTCAGTTACATATACCAATAGGGGGATGAAGATGTCCTACCATATGTAGTATTCCGAGATTTCAAGGAGGCTTTCGACGCTTGATGGCCCAAGTAAAAATATATGGGCCGACTTATTATAAAAAGGCTTGTAAAACAGAATGAAGCAAGAAAAGTGAGTAAAGACCTGTGTTGTTCCAGTCTGGGAGAGTGACGACTGTGATATCATTCTATAGATAAGGTTTAAGTTGGCTTCTTGTCCGGCTGACCTGTTTACATGAACCCTGCGCCAGACTGGCAGACTGCCACATGACGACAAGGGATTATCACCTGCTATACGAACTTCCTCAACAGCTAACCAAAGACGCCGGCAAACGTACCCAACAGGTTATGATTGAGAATGGTTGCACAGTTCCGACAGGACACATTGTCATTTCAGGAAAGACCGCTAGTGTGTACCAAATGGTGAAGGCGATGAGATAGAATTATTATCCACTAGCAAAGAAGTAACAGAGACATCAGATCGACAATGCAGGATAAGAAGAGTGGCCCCAAGAACTGAAGATCGACCCACCAATAACAAATGAAAGCATAAAATAACAAACCCACAATAGGCTTTGCCTCTGGCGTGAAGCCAAGATACCGCAACACTGTATTGTGGTAAGCCAGAGGGTTTCACAGACCCACCGGCCACCCACAATACACCATGAAAGCAATGTGCCAGAAGAACTTTCCACAAAACAGCACTGTTTCTCTTTCTTCCCAATAGAGTAGAGCTGCTTAAGCGGGAGAAATATGCATAAAATATGCATTTCCAAGCTAAGCCCCAGGGAATTTTTCTGTAACATGATTAAAATATTTGTCATTCATACGAAAATAGTAGTGCCCACAAAATATATGTAATTAATAGTGCCGATCTGTAAATAAATCAACGAGAGCGAGAGAGAGAGAGAGAGAGAGAGAGAGAGAGAGAGAGAGAGAGAGAGAGAGAGAGAGAGAGAGAGAGAGAGAGAGAGAGAGAGAGAGAGAGAGAGAGAGAGAGAGAGAGAGAGAGAGAGAGTACATGAAAATACACTGGAAAGACATAGCAAAGGATTTAATAGTCAATACACGAGGTTATCTGCTTAAGTGACCTCTCTACTTTCACCTAAAATAAGGGTTATCGTGTATTATCTACGTGGGTGAGTCGGTACTGATAAAAAACAAAAGGCTCTCTTCCCCGAGTCACCACCCTCCACCAGCATTGTTATTATTATCACTGGGGAACGATAAACCCGTAGGGGTTATACAGCGCCTGGGGAGGGGAGGGATGGAAGGCATTCAGACGCAATTCAGGGAACTGGAGCACCGATCCAATTCCCTAGATCAAGGACCCCTCACCAGCGTCAAGGAACCTTCCTTGGGGGGGGGGGGTCTACCAGCATGAAAACAGATGGGCAAACTCCGTGGAATTTACTGGAGAGATGGAACTAGCGAAAGACGTAGGTTAAGAACATAAGAAAGACGGAACACTGCAACAGGCCTATTGACCCATACGAAGCAGGTCCATGTTCCCCCCTAATTAGCCCAATGACTCACCTAGTCAGGTCACTTTCACTTAAGGAAGGAGCACGGCATCAGACCTAGTAGCACAAGCTAGTCAGGTCCAACTCACACCCACCCACACCCACTCATGTATTTATCTAACCTATTTTTAAAACTACACAACGTTTTAGCCTAAATAACTGTACTCGTGAAAGGACACAAGTGTAACTAATGTGACATTTTATTGTGGCAACGTTTCGCTCTCCAGGAGCTTTGTCAATCCGATACAAACAGTATATGGACACAGAGGGTATATAAAGGCTCAGAGTGAGGTGCAATACTAGTGAGGTACCATTTCGATGTTCACAGGTGGTAGTAGTAGTAGTAGTAGTAGTAGTAGTAGGAGTAGTAGTGACAAAAGTTGTAGTAGTAGTAGTAATACAATATGGTAGAGCAATTAATTCGTACATAAGTGAAAGGATATAAAAGCTATTACTTGGGTAACATAAAAATAGGTTGGACAAATATAGACTGGATAGAGGCAGCCTGTTTCAGTGTTCACTCTCTGTAATGTGCTTGTGTAGTATAACAGGAGAGACTATGTGATAGCAGGGCCTACTGTTTTCAGGAGGATTCTTGCTAAGACTTCAGAGATGGTGAAGCTGCCGTTGTTTTGTTTAATGGTATTCCAAACAGCGATCAGTGCTGATTCGAGGCACTTGCGTCTGCGGAAATTAGTTTCTTTGATCACTAATTGGGCGTCCCTGAATTTCATGAGATGATTGGTGGAATTTCGGTGTTGTACACAGGCGTTGTTCAAGTTATCGTTCCTACATGCGTAAATGTGTTCATTGAGGCGGGTGTCGAGGGTTCTTGCTGTTTCACCTACGTAAATCTTGTCACAGCCTCCACAGGGTATAGTGTAAACTCCTGCATTGACTGGTTCATGGTGCTTTGATTTTGTCCTGGTTAGATACTTTATTGAAGTGCTAGAAGCGATGGCGACTCTGGTGTTAGCTTGTGAAAGTACTTTTGAGACGTTCAGTGCAACCTGGCTGTTGGGAAGAATTATAACTTTGTTTGGAGTGGTGTTGGTGCGAGGAGAATTAATGATCTGAAGAGCTCTTTTCTTGCAGTCTTTGATGAAAAAGGAAGGAAAATGTAACTCAGTGAATGTTTGGTGAATGTATGTACATTCCTCGTCAAGAAACTCAGGACTACAAATTCGGTATGCTCTTAGAAAAAACCTGATGATGATGCCTCATTTGGTCTTGGTATCTTGACTGGAATACCAATGAGGCATCATCATCGGGTTTTTTTCTAAGAGCATACCGAATTTGTAGTCCTGAGTTTCTTGACGAGGAATGTACATACATTCACCAAACATTCACTGAGTTACATTTTCTATCTACTCATGTAACCCCATTGCTACTACTGGTCACTGTCAGTTCTACCCTGACTCTCATAATACTTTGCTTCTAGTGCTACTGTTATTATTGATTAATTTGCATTGTTGTTAAATGATCGTCCTGATGCAGTTGCTGAGAATCTGGAATCTGTCGACTTCATGTTGTCCAATCTACTGAATACATACGACGGTTTACATGAGTCAAGTGTAAGTTTAGTGTTAGTTTAGTTAAGTTTAGGTTTATCTTGAGGTGTTTCAGTACGGGTGAAAACATTTTGGCGTGTTTCCTTAAGACACCTGCTGTCCCTGTTCACCTAGCAGTAAATAGGTACCTGGGTATTAGGTGACTTGTGTAGGTCTAATCCTTGGGACAAAATTAATCTAACTGCCCGAAATGTACTAATATAAATAAAAATTATGTTATTATTATTATTATTATTATTATTATTATTATTATTATTATTATTATTATTATTATTATTATTATTATTATTATTTGTCTTCGTAGTCTCATCTTAAATGTGTTAACATCAAGTCTAAGTTGTGTGAGTATTATTATTAATTTTTATTATACTTAAGATTTTTATTTCAGTTAGAATTTTTAATATATTCATATATATTACTCTTAGAGCAATATGTTTTAGATTCTGATGATGTATGATGTTATATCTGAAACGTTAATAAAGAAATTTGATGTCTACAAATAAGATGTTTGCCACAGACGTAGTGTGGAAATTAGGAGGTGTGGAGTTACTAAAAGAATTAGTCAGAGGTCTGACGAGGGGTTATTGAGGTGGATTGGTCATTTAGAGAGGATGGAACAAAGCAGAATGACTTGGAGAGCGTTTAAATCTGTAGGGAAAGGAAGGTCGGGTAGGGGACGTCCCCGAAAAGTTTGGATGGAGGGGATAAAGGTTTTGTGGCTTGGACTTCCAGGAAGCATGCATGAGGGTGTTAAGAGTGAATGGAGACGAATGGTTTTTGGGACCTGACGAGCTGTTGGAGTATGAGCAGGGTAATATTTTGTGAAGGAATTCAGGGAAACCGGTTAGTCGAACCTGAGTCCTGGAGGTGAGAAGTACAATGCCTGCACTCTAAAGGAGGGGTTTGGGATACTGGCAGTTTGGATGGACGTCTAAGCTGTCGCATCCCAGTGCCTCTGCAAAGACAATGATTATATATGAATGATGGTAAAAGTGCTGAATGATTATGAAAGTTGGGGTGAGGTTTGTGATTTTTTTTTTTTTTTTTTTTTTGAGGGTCACTTTGCCTCGGCGGGAAACGGCCGACGTGTTAAAAATTTATGTATGTATAAACAGAAAGGTTGGATTGGGGCATCATCATACATATAAATTTTTTAACACAATCAGGGAAGTACACTATTGCAGCTACGTCTAACTTGTGGTGACTTTGATGTCACGGAGCAGCGCACTATGACAATATATACACCGGCTGACCTGTTTACATGGACCTTAGTCTGGTGTTACGTCGTCAACCACGTACCCCAGGAATGAGCCTCGTATATCCTTGGTCTTCTCTTTACCCCAGTACGAAAGAGGCAGGAGGGAAGGGGAGAAAGAGAAGAGGAAGGGGGGAGGATAACGAGAGGATGGGAGCTAGAGAATACGGGGAGGATAGAGTCCGTCTAGATCTGAATTGAGTTGACCTAGTTTACCTCTGCACATTATAACAGAACTTATGTCCTTGGCTCTTTTTCTACTTTCTGTATATTTCTTTCTCTCTCTTTCGTTTCTCTGTTTTGATCTGTTGTTCCCATTCCATTGCTTCTCATGTCATCCTTTCGTTCTACTCTCCGTTTTCGTTCGTGTACGGTGCATAACTCTGGTGGCCAGAGTGAACACCAGTCTCCATCATCCAGGGGAACTGAAGCTGGTGATGATGATGCTTCCGGGGAGGCTGTGTGAGATGGTGTCTGTGAGCGTGTAGTGTGAGCGTGAGAAATGAAGTGTTGGTGAGTTTGTGATTAAGACATGAACTGTGAGCGTGTGTGAGATGAAGACGGAGTGTTAGATGTACTTTGATCATGAATGAAGAATGGTGAATGTGAGTATGATTGACTGTGGTTGTGAGATGAAATATTAGTGCGAGCGTATAGCGAAAATGAAAATGTGAGATGCAGTGTGGGTTTGAAAATGAACGTGAATGTCAGTGTAAAATGGAATGTGGGTGTTAATGGAGTCCATGTGAGTGTGAGATTCTTAATATAGTGTTAAGGTAAATAATTGCCAGGATCTATAGCTTAACACTCCGGGGATAGAGCGGGATATATACTCTCTGTTTCGAGGTTTGTGAGAGCCAGCGAGCGAAAGCAGGTGTAAGCAAAGCTGAGATACATAATGATAGACAAATTGATAAATTAGACACATGTGCAACTCTTGGGTATCTTTATTGAGGAAACGTTTCGCCACACAGTGGCTTCATCAGTCCAAGAGTTGCACATGTGTCTAATTTATCAACATGTCGGTTCTCTGAACCATTCATCTACAAACATAATGATAGACGTATGGTATACAGCCTTTGCAATATAAACCGTGCACATTATAAGCTTGAGATGTGCCCTGTTATTTCTCCCCAACTCCCTTCCCCCCATGTTGGATTAAAGCTCACTACACCACAAGTCGTTGTGTTCTGATCAGTATCAATTATCTGCTGTCAACTGCGTACATATCTAGAGTTTGAGTTCTGTAAATACTTCATGTATCACACACCCCTGACCCCTGCCAGACTTTTGCCAGCTACTAGAGTTTAGACGAATGAAAAGGAATGATTCGATTCACCTGTATTCACCATTTTGAGCATATAAATTTCTTCTCAACTATCTTTAGCGCAAGTCAGTCCAGTTAGTAAGGTTCCTGCAAGTTAAAATGATGCTGGAGGGCGTGGTATATGTCTGGTTTACAACATAAAGTTGAGCTAATGAATTAGATACATGATCAGCATCTAGATATCTATATTTTATAGACGTTTCGCCAACCAGTGGCTTTATCAGTACTACACAGGTACATAAATGGAAGACTGTAAAGGAGGTAATCAGTCCCTCCGCCTTGCAGAATATACAGAAGGCAAGAGATTAGGAAATCAGTCCCTAAGCCAAGGAGTAGGTATTGAGTAGTGTAGTCCTGATGAATAGGAAGACTGTGTTTCAGATTTATGAAGGCTACGATACTGAACACCTTCTATGCTGAGGCACTGATTACCTGTCTTCTGTATATTCTTCAAAGCTGATGTACCTACCTTTGATGAGTTCCGAGAGTTTTTTTTTTTTACTCCAGTAGCCCGGCCATGGGCCAGACTCGTCTGGTGTTTGCCTGCTCAACCATGCTGCTGATGGCCCACAGTCCCACATATCCAACACAGCCTGGTTGATCTGACACCTGGTGAAAATGCATGTCTAGTTTCCACTTGAAGACTTCTACACTTGTTCCAGCAGTGTTTCTGATATCTCCTGGTAAGATATTAAATAATCTGGAACTACGAATGTTGAGGGACTAATTACCTCCTCTTCTACAGTCTCCAGTTATTGTTCCACTATTGTCCTGATAAAGCCACTGCTTAGTAACACGTTTATAAGATAAAGATACCCAGATGTTGCTCGGTTATCTTATTTATAAACTTATCAGTACTGCATACCGCTAATGTAATGATAACAATAGTATTGGTTTGATATGAGCACACCTGGGAGCTTCTGCTGCATCACAGATAACAGCCACTTATCAGGCTAATGCACCGCATCCTTTGTATTTCTCACAGCAACAGGAAACCTAAATTGATATTTATAATTACCATCTGCTTGAATGCCGACGATATTCATAATGCAGCCCATTTCAAGGTGTTTCCAAATCATTAACCTGAGAGTGTGAGTGTGAGTGAGTGTGTGTGTGTGTGTGTGTGTGTGTGTGTGTGTGTGTGTGTGTGTGTGTGTGTGTGTGTGTGTGTGTGTGTGTGTGTGTGTGTGTGTGTGTGAGTGAGTGTGAAAGTAAGTGCATGCGTGTGTGCATGCGCATGTATTTACTCAGAGGATTTTATTCCTAGGGAAAGTGTCTTGTGTTATGGCCTCAGCTTTAAAACTACAATGGTTAGCATTAGTAGTTTCCTGCCTCTCTTGTCCTTTGTTACCTCCTGGTGGAACTATGAGTAAGGTTTACCGCCACCAGTTCCTCGCCCAGCTCGTTCATTCCACTTGTATACCACCCTGAGTCTGAAGAAATATTTCCTAACATGTATGTGGATGTTATGTGACTTCAGCTTCCATTGTTTTTTGCCCCATCGCCCAATGTGTTGCATTTCAGACTGTTCTTACCTGTTCTGTCAAAACCTCCGAGGATCTTGTACGTAATAATAATGTTTTCCACTGTCTTCTTGTCTTCTAAGAGACGTCATGTTCTGTTCTTTTAGTGTTTAGTTTTTTTCCTTTACGATCAATCCATCCATTTCGTGTATCAGTCACGTTGCAAACTTCTGGACTTTCTTGAGTTTCCAAACAGAATATGTAGCACCATGATGGTGCTGCATATTCTGTGATAGGACTGAAATATGTTGTGTACAGCCTCCTAAAATATTTGCCAGTGTTATGCTGTTCCTCAACACCTCCAGCGATATGTTTGTTGAAATGTTTATCCCATGATCCTTCTAACTAAGCAATATTGATTTTTTTGTGCCTTTAATGCTATGTTCCATCTCTGACCTTTCCTCTCCCTCTCCAGTTTGCATGACGTTGCACATATGTAGCTTCATCTCCAGCAACCATTTGTTTGACCACACACGAAAAATGCTCAGATCGTCCAACAGATTGTCTTTCTCCACCTTCCTTCTTATTCGTCTCATTTGCATTGTCTCATAACATTCCCTCCCTTCTGGCACGTCATTTACATACTGTATATTAAGAATGGTAATGCCCCTGGTGCTGACGCATGGGGGACCCCCAGTAACACCCTAAAATGTTCACCTATATAATCTCGTTTTTTTTGTTCATTAGGTGTCTTAATTCACTGTTGCACTTAACCTTGTAGCCTCGCTTACTTCTCTAATTTGTGAATCAATCTCTACTAAGGTACGGAGCTATTATACTTTCCTGACCCGTTTTTTGTGTTTCTTGTTTGTATTTTGTTGTTTTGTCAATGAACATTATTGATGCCGGAGTGTAATTCAGAGCCTCTTGCCTGTGTTCCTGTTTGAATATCAGGACAACATTCGCAGGTCTCCAACTGTCTCGTTTCTAGTGACTTCTGGAGTGTCTTGTATGCACTGTATATTCTGAGTCTGTGCAGTTGTTTGTGAATGCTTTATTTCGGTGGTCAAGCTTTGTTGCAACTTGCATAACTTCCTTTGCACAACTGACGTTCACCGTATGTTTAAGTGTATTTATTACAGTTAATATGGATGAATTTAAGTGTGGACATCACAAAAAGCTTGATTACCTCCGCATTAGGTAAACAGATCCATGAGTACCTAATATGACAATTAGTGAGGCCACGTTTCGATCACATGACGAAGCTCCTAGTGTAGGAAACGTAGAAGACCAATTTGTAAAGGTAATGTGGAAAATACTGTACATATTTTCCAGAAATACAGTAGTTGTATGTAAATAGATGGCCATACTGTATTTAATATTATTTATGTCATCAAAAATGGGAAATTTTCTGTACCTGCGCCTGCGCAGAAGGACACTCGTCATTATTGTTTGTTTTGAATTGAGAGTAACAGACATTTTGATAATGTGAAGAATTTTTCGTGCTCTAGAGGTTAAATTTGGGCTGACACCTCTCATATAGGAGCCGAAATTGTTGCATGTACATTCCTGCATAACTTGAGATATCAGGCGACAGGACAGGACAACTCCAGGAACCTCAGATAAGCTGTCTAATTTATGTTTAAATTCTGGCCAGTAAATTTTTCATAAATGTAGGCAAAAGGGGGAGGGGGTCCTGTACATGACACATTAATCTTCAGTCAAATTGGTGAGTGATATTAAGATATTTTCCTTCTTTTATGTAAATGTGTTTATATATAATAATTTTTTAATTTTAATATACAGTCCACAAATTTATATATTTACCAGAATTCCTGGTGCATGTATATTTCATTTATAATTAATAGGTCCAGAGCAACTTGTGGATATGACAGTGGTAGGTATCGAAGGGCGACATTTTTTGAGACCTAGGTGTTCCAAATTCCTACTTGTCTATGTAACTTTGATAAATAATAATTATCTATGTTACCATTTACTTGTATGTATGTAATGAGATTCATCCAAGTGAATGCAATTTTCCACATTTAATTTGCCCGTTGTTCCTTCTTGAACCGGAGGTAATTAGTGAAGTCATTAATTAGTTAATTACTTAATAATTATATGTGAAATGACAGAAGGAGGTGGATGTTAAGTTCACAAATTTACTTAATGTGTAGTGGATTATAATTATTACAATATTAATTTGATAAGACAATTCTGGCCAAGATTTATATCAGTGTATGTGTAATTGATAAGCCAAGTGTAACTAATTATATTAATGTGTAAAATATTAATTTTGCTATGCCAAATTCTGGCAAGGATTATATTAATTTGTATAATATTAATTTTGATAAGCCAATTCTGGCCAAGATTTATATCAGTGTATGTGTAATTGCTAAGCTCAAGTAGCTAGGGTTTATTCAAAGGTAAGTTGTATCAGTGTTGTAAGTTGTAATCAGCATTATTAATCAAGTTGAATTTAATACATTGCATCATGGCTGAAAATGAGGAAATTAATGTAGAAGAGAAATATATGGAATATAGAGCAAAAAAAAACATCACTGCAAGCTAGAAAAAGGCATGTAACAAAAGCATACAATAAATGTTTGGAATTAATGAATCAAGAAACTGTGAATACTGATGATTTAAAATTGTATTTAGATGCTTTGAGGAATAGATATGATTCATACAAATTATATTACAACAAATATGAAGGAGATTTGTTAGTAAACTGTGTAGATGAGACTGAAGTAGATCTTATGATTAATCAGTATTATGAATTAGAAGAAAAAAATCTTTCTTGTAAAAGTCAGGTCTTGAATAAATTAAAATGTGTAAACCATGCAGTTAATCAGTCTGCTCCAACAAATAAGATGTCTTTGCCAAAACTCCCAGAATTATGTTTACCTGTATTTAACCCTGGAGAAAACAGGAAGGAGTTTTGGTAAATTTTTAAAGCAGCTGTGCATGATAGGAGTGATCTAGCCTGTGTAATTAATTTATTTTACCTCAAAGGACAGGTAAGAGGAGATGCTCACATACTGATACAAGCCTTTCCCAATGTAGATGACTCTTACAAGGAAGCAGTTGACGTGTTGAAAGCCACTTATGGTAATATAGAACAAAGTAGGTTGGATCTAGTGAATATCATTGTTAATTTAAAATCTCCAGATCAACCTTACAAAGGTTTACAGCAGTTTAGAGTTAAACTGGAGAGCACTCTCAAAACTTTAAGCAATAAATATAATCTGAAGGAATCAGACTGGTTATTGAGTGCCATGGTACAGAATAAATTAAGCTGTAAAGCACTTGAATGGCTCTCGAACAAATATCACAAGGGTTATTTTGGTCTGGAGGAAATAAGACTAGGTCTACAAGAATTAATTGTTCAGTTGCAGACCAGCCAACCAACTCATTTAAAAGATGCAACACATAATAACTCTGAGGTATCTGTCAAGTTTCACAAAGGGAAAAATTATCCCAATGTTAATAATCAAAATTCATTTCCTAAAAAGAGTTGCATAGGTACATATCAAGGAGCAAGAATCAGAAATAATGATTCTCCACAAGGTAAGAAGAATAAGTACCCTCCTAAGAGTAGCCCAGTTAATAAGAAACCAGTCGAAGAAAAGAGAGATTGTCTTTTCTGCATTTTTCTAAGAATTGCAATGCATTCAATTCATGGAATGATAAAGTTGAAAGATTGGAGGAACTTGACAGATGTATTAGATGTTTAGGTAATCACAATGTAAAGGATTGTCATGCCAAATTAAACAACTGTTATCAATGTCACAAAGGAAGACACCATATAGTCATGTGTAAGGGTCTATATGATAATGTTGATAATAATGATAATGTTGATAATAATGATAATGTTGAAAATCCTGACACAACAGTAGCTAATGTAAAAATTGCTGCTAATGTTAATAATGATGGTTTTGCTGAAGTAGCCTTACCTGTGTTACAGGTAAAAATTAATGATAAAAGGCATAAATAAAAAAATGTAACTGCATTATTGGACCAGGGATCCCAGCGTACTTTCATAAAACGTAAATGTCTTGATGGTATGAAAGTACAGATGGGAGTTTCCACAACTTTAAAATTATCTGGTTTTCTCTCGGATAAAAGGTCTCAATTGTATGACACTGTTTATGTAACTGTCAGGTTGGGCAATAAGAAAAAACGTGTTAATGCAGTAATTGTAGATAGACTTCCAGAGAAAATATCTACAATAGGGCTTAGTAAAGCTACAGAAAGACTTTCACATAATGTAAATTTAGCACCTTCTGGGGTAAGTGATGATTCTGTAGGCCCAATAAATATTTTGATAGGTAGTGACTATTATGCCTCCTTTGTAAAGGGTATGATAAAGAAATGTGGTGTCACCCTTTTGAAGACTGCAGGAGGCCATGTAATGTGTGATAGGATTCCTCGTAATAATAATTAATGACTAGAGGAAACTACAAATACCATAACTGAGTGTCTTACTCATGAAATCGTACCCCAGTATAATTCTTCCATAGAGGATGGTGTTGAGCCAGTGCATAAATTGTGGGAATTAGACAGCATTGGAATAAATGTAAATGAAGAAAGTCCAGACGATTCTTTTACTCTGGAACAATACCTGAGAGATGTAAAATTTGAATCTGGACAATACTGGGTACGACTTCCATGGAGACTGAACCATACAGTATTGCCCACTAATTACAGAATGGCATATGGACAGTTAAAGGCTCAGCTCCACGAACTGAGTAAGACACCAGAATTGTTAACTGCCTATAATGATATAATTGCTGAGCAGTTAATTAATAAATTTACAGAAGAGGTACCTCCTGAGCAAGCCAAAATTTATGGTCACTGTTTGCCACATCACGGAGTGAAGAAAGATTCTAAGACCACTCCTCTGAGAATTGTGTTTAATTGTAGTGCCAGGAGTAACAAAAATGTACCTAGTTTAAATGACTGTTTGATGACAGGTCCGTCGTTGACAGAAAAATTTGGAGATATCTTATTAAATTTCAGGGTGAAGAATTATGCCTTTACGGCTGACATAAGTAAAGCTTTCCTAAGAGTGGGTTTACAAGAGACTGACCGGGATTGTACCTGCTTCTTATGGCCTGAGAATCCTAGTGACCCACTTAGCCCTCTGAAAACCTTTCGCTTTAGGAGTGTATTATTTGGTGCTACATCCAGTCCGTTCCTACTTCAAGCGATGATAAATGCACACCTTCAATGTATGGAAAGTCCATTGAGTAAAGTAATGAGCAAACAATTTTATGTGGATAATTTCCTGGGTGTGACGTCAACTGAAGAAGAACTGTTAATGACTTATGGAGAGGCTAATAAAATAATGCAAATTGCAAATATGCCTCTGAGGGAATGGAATAGTAATTCGTCCAAATTAAAGGACAAAATAAGTAAAGATTTCCCTGGAGATGAAGTGCAAAAATGTAGTAATGTATTAGGATTAACTTGGGATACTGAGAAAGATTTGTTAATGTTAAAACCTAATAATTACAGTATGCCCAATAAATTAACTAAGAGAGTCTTGCTTGCTGAAGTTTCCAAATGTTTTGCTCCACTAGGTTTAGTGTCACCCCTTACTATAAGAGGGAAATTATTAATTCAGGAAGCATGGAAACTTAAATGTGCTTGAGATGAAATTCTACCTGAGGAATTTATTAACAGGTGGGATGAATTAATTGGTGATTATGAAAAAATTCCAATGTTGGAGTTCCCACGCCAGGTGGCCAATCCAAACGGGAAAAATGTACTCCACATTTTTTGTGATGCTTCAGAATTGGCATATGGAGCAGTTGCTTATCTTCAGTGTAATAGCATTATTTCTCTTGTTATGTCTAAGGCTGAAATGTCACCAATTAAATCATGTACCTTACCTCAGTTGGAATTAACAGCCATTTATGTAGGTGTCAAATTAGCTAATAATATAAGAAATAAATTGCAGGAGATAAATATTAGCGACACTGTAATTTGGTCTGATAATGAGGTATCCTTACAATGGATTTGTAATGGAAACAGTAAAATTGTGTATGTACAAAACAGAGTCACTGAAATTAATCAGATGCAAGAGAAGTATAATAGTTTGGGTCAGCATATGTTAACATTTAATCATATACCTGGTGAGGAGAATCCAACTGATTTCTTGTCTCGAGGTTTATCTTATGCTTAATTTGTAAATGCTGTATCATGGTTTAAAGGACTGAGCTGGTTGGTAAATAAAGCTAATTGGCCTGTACAAAAGGCGCATATTGCTTCTGTTGAAATTACTGTGACCACCGCTCCAATAGTTTGTCCTCCCTTATCCATTGATATAAATAGGTATTCTTCTTTACCCAAACTAATCAATGTAACTAAGTTGGTGTTTAAATTTCTAAACAAGATGAATATTTCATATAAGCTTTCACATCCTCTTGAATATTGGATAAAGAGGGTACAGGAGGAAATCTATGGAAATGAGATTAAATTGATGATGGAAAGAAAAATTGTGAAAGGTTCCATAATAGAGAAATTGGGGCTGTATTTAGAGAACAATGTAATTAGGTGCAGAGGTAGGTTACAAAATGCTGAATTGGGTGATTATGCTAAAAACCCTATCTTACTGCCCAAAACTCATCATCTAACAAATTTAATTGTTCTAAATGCCCATTAAAATGTAATGCATGGTGGGGTACAAGATACCTTAAATTGTATTAGGGAAACTTTCTGGATTCCACAAGGACGGCAAAGTGTAAAAAGGGTGATTAAATCTTGTGTAATATGTCACCGTGTGGATGCCAGATCCTATATGTACCCAGGTCCTCCACCATTGCCAAAGGAGCGTGTACAATTAGTGAAACCATTTGATGTAACAGGTGTAGACTATAGTGGTCCAATAATTTTAACAGGTACTTCAGATGGTGTTCCACTGAAAGTGTATGTTTGTTCACCTGTACTGCTATTAGGGCAGTTCATTTAGAAGTGGCACAGGACTTGTCTGCAGAACAGTTTATACAGCTGTTTCGAAAATTTGCAGCTAGGAGATCCTGTCCGAGGTTGATGATTTCGAATAATGCCACAAATTTTGTAGCAGGTGCTCAACATTTGATTGAGTTAAATAATAGTAACGTTGTTCAATCTCTGTTAACCCAGCGAGGGTGTACCTGGAAATTTATTACTCCTAGAGCCCATTGGCAGGGGGGGCTGTACGAAAGACTGATAGGCACAGTGAAGAGGTGTCTCCGTAAAGTACTACACCGGAAGAGAATTAATTTGGAAGAATTCCGTGCAGTGTTAGTGGAGGCGGAAAATCGTATAAATAATAGGTCTCTCTCGTACATGATGCAGATGTATTAACACCTTCTCACCTAATATGTGGAAGGAAATTGGAAGCTGCCCCTGTCTATAGAGATAATCCAGAAGAAAGTGATGAAGATTACAATGATGCGGCAGTGTTGTGTAATAAATTTAAAATGTTAAATAAAGTAATTGATCATTGGTCTAATGTGTGGCATAAGGAATATCTTCTTACACTACGTGAACACTTCTATGGTGCGACAGAGGCAGTAAATCGACAGAACATTCAACCAGGTGGCATTGTGTTAATTGACACTGAACATCATCGAACATTGTGGTCTCTGGGCAAAGTATTGACATTGTACCCAGATGCACAAGGTGTTGTCAGGAATGTCAAAGTGTTGTGTTGTGGCCAGGAAAGTTTACACACAATTAATAAATTGATTCCCTTGGAATTAACTTGTGTTCAAACAAACATAAATGAAAGTCTGAGGGAAAGTGACACGAGTGATATGGAAGATAACGCTGACCAAGTGATGCCGGAAGATGAAATCGTAGTAAGACCTACTAGGAGAACAGCCACTCAAGCCAGAGCCGGCTGGAATCGTCTCCTAAAGGAAGGAGTAATTCGAGTCGTTTAGCAACGAACTCCGCCCGGCCACAGTGTGGAAAATACTGTATATATTTTCCAGAAATACGGTAGTTATATGTAAATAGATGGCCATACTGTATTTAATATTATTTATGTCATAAAAATGGGAAATTTTCTGTACCTGCGCCTGCGCAGAAGGACACTCGCCATTATTGTTTGTTTTGAATTGAGAGTAACAGACATTTTGATAATGTGAAGAATTTTTCGTGGTCTAGAGGTTAAATTTGGGCTGACACCTCTCAAATAGGAGCCGAAATTGTTGGATGTGCAGTCCTGCATAACTTGACATATCAGGCGACAGGGCAGGACAACTCCAGGAACCTCAGATAAGCTGTCTAATTTATGTTTAAATTCTGGCCAGTAAATTTTTCATAAATATAGGCAAAAGGGGGAGGGGGTCCTGTACATGACACATTAATCTTCAGTCAAATTGGTGAGTGATATTAAGATATTTTCCTTCTGTTATGTAAATGTGTTTATATATAATCATTTTTTAATTTTAATATACAGTCCACAAATTTATATATTTACCAGAATTCCTGGTGTATGTATATTTCATTTATAATTAATAGGTCCAGAGCAACTTGTGGATATGACAGTGGTAGGTATCGAAGGGGGACATTTTTTGCGACCTAGGTGTCCCAAATTCCTACTTGTCTATGTAACTTTAATAAATAATAATTATCTTTGTTACCATTTACTTGTATGTATGTAATGAGATTCATCCAAGTGAATGCAATTTTCCACAGTTAATATTGACATTACGAAACTCATATTGAGGGAAACGTAGCCTCCACAATATCTTATCTGCATCACTAGTTTCTTCTCATTGCTTTCCTGCTTTTTCTTTATCATCGTTATTTTAACCCCTTTTCTTTATCTTTATTACTTTTGTTTGTTCACATTATTAAGCGAGTGTTCAACAATGTCTTGGTGATGTAAATTCATTACTACGCTTGGCAAGTTGTTTAAGTAAATTCATTACTATGCTTGGCAAGTTGTTTAAGTAAATTTATTACTACGCTTGGCAAGTTGTTTAAATAAATTCATTACTACGCTTGGCAAGTTGTTTAAATAAATTCATTACTACGCTTGGCAAGTTGTTTAAGTAAATTCATTACTACGCTTGGCAAGTTGTTTAAGTAAATTCATTACTACGCTTGGCAAGTTGTTTAAGTAAATTCATTACTACGCTTGGCAAGTTGTTTAAATAAATTCATTACTACGCTTGGCAAGTTGTTTAAATAAATTCATTACTACGCTTGGCAAGTTGTTTAAGTAAATTCATTACAACGCTTGGCAAGTTGTTTAAGTAAATTCATTACTACGCTTGGCAAGTTGTTTAAGTAAATTCATTACTACGCTTGGCAAGTTGTTTAAGTAAATTCATTACTACGCTTGGCAAGTTGTTTAAGTAAATTCATTACTACGCTTGGCAAGTTGTTTAAGTAAATTCATTACTACGCTTGGCAAGTTGTTTAAGTAAATTAATTACTATGCTTGGCAAGTTGTTTAAGTAAATTCATTACTACGCTTGGCAAGTTGTTTAAGTAAATTCATTACTACGCTTGGCAAGTTGTTTAAGTAAATTCATTACTACGCTTGGCAAGTTGTTTAAGTAAATTCATTACTACGCTTGGCAAGTTGTTAAAATAAATTCATTACTACGCTTGGCAAGTTGTTTAAATAAATTCATTACTACGCTTGGCAAGTTGTTTAAGTAAATTCATTACTACGCTTGGCAAGTTGTTTAAGTAAATTCATTACTACGCTTGGCAAGTTGTTTAAGTAAATTCATTACTACGCTTGGCAAGTTGTTAAAATAAATTCATTACTACGCTTGGCAAGTTGTTTAAATAAATTCATTACTACGCTTGGCAAGTTGTTTAAGTAAATTCATTACTACGCTTGGCAAGTTGTTTAAATAAATTCATTACTACGCTTGGCAAGTTGTTAAAATAAATATAGGAGCCCAAGTTTATATTTAAACTTTAAAATTATCATGTTTAAAATTGTGTTGAAGCTTAAAATTACATGTTAATGCATCACATTATTTTCTCAAGCTTAGTATTAGGTGTTCAAGCTTAGCATTGTATGTGCTAAACTTGTGTGTTTTGAGATTTAAATTTTAGGTGTATTAAAATTTAAAGTAATATATGCTGAAGCTTTACGCTGCATGTGCTGAAGCTTAACATCATACTAGTATCTATTGCAGCTTAACAACATGTGTATTAAAGCTTAACATTATATATGTTGTATATCATTGTAGTTTATAGTTGAACAGCGATGTCTGTGCCAGGTGACTTTTCCCAGTAAAGATATTTGTCCTTTTATCTATGTTCGGTTTTTTATTTCGTTAAGGAAATCGCTCCTCCAACTGCAATAGATTTTTTCTTTTATTCTACCCAATTTTTTTTCAGTTTCCCATATCAGCCTTTCAACGGAAACACTATTATCAAAATACTGGCGATGCTTCGGAAGATTCATTTATATTGTGGAAAAAATAAAAAGATCGAAAAGTGATTCGTTTGTTGTTAATTTTGCACTTTATCAAATAAATACGGCTGCCATGGTGAAATATGAGGGACGCTGCCTCCATCCTGGATACCATGATGGTGGTCATTTATAACAGTAGTGGTCTTAGGGGAGGGTAAATCGAGCAACTGGACCGAGTTCCACACTCTAGGGGAGGACACACAACCTTTTACAGATATTGTAGGTTGGCAATACTGGTTTAACTTGCTAAGAAGTAAAATCTCTTAATCTTTCCTTCAAACGTTTTATCTCTTAAGTGATTTATTTATTCACTAAGGAAATGAAAGATAACTTAATTATTGTATTGACTACAATAATTAAGTTATCAGGCTGGTAAGGCTTCTAAAATTATTTTAAATGAAAGATTATTTTTTTTTTTAGTAAGATAGTCCCCTGGAGGGAGGTTCCTTGTCGACAGTGAGGTCACAGGATATCGGACCTGCTCTCCCTCTCCTTGGATCAAACGTGAATGCCCTTCATTTTCCAGGTGCTGGGAAAATGAAAGGCGGGATTGAGCACTATCCCTATGGATGTCAGAATAATAATTTGTTTCGATAAATTACCAAAAGCAACAAACTGGGATCAAAGGTATATATAAAAACCAACAAGCTGATGAACAAAACACGTTTCAGAATCTGAAGAAGCCTACTGTGTAGGCGAAACGTTTCGGAATAAAGATCAGTGTAATAAAGTCATGAGAGAGAAACTTTTCATACGACATCCAGCGAGGTGCAGTGAAAGAGCTGGAATAAGGCAGCGAGGTGCAGTGAAAGAGCTGGAATAACGCAGCGAGGTGCAGTGAAAGAGCTGGAATAACGCAGCGAGGTGCAGTGAAAGAGCTGGAATAACGCAGCGAGGTGCAGTGAAAGAGCTGGAATAACGCAGCAAGGTGCAGTGAAAGAGCTGGAATAACGCAGCGAGGTGCAGTGAAAGAGCTGGAATAACGCAGCGAGGTGCAGTGAAAGAGCTGGAATAACGCAGCGAGGTGCAGTGAAAGAGCTGGAATAACGCAGCGAGGTGCAGTGAAAGAGCTGGAATAACGCAGCGAGGTGCAGTGAAAGAGCTGGAATAACGCAGCGAGGTGCAGTGAAAGAGCTGGAATAACGCAGCAAGGTGCAGTGAAAGAGCTGGAATAACGCAGCGAGGTGCAGTGAAAGAGCTGGAATAACGCAGCGAGGTGCAGTGAAAGAGCTGGAATAACGCAGCGAGGTGCAGTGAAAGAGCTGGAATAACGCAGCGAGGTGCAGTGAAAGAGCTGGAATAACGCAGCGAGGTGCAGTGAAAGAGCTGGAATAACGCAGCGAGGTGCAGTGAAAGAGCTGGAATAACGCAGCGAGGTGCAGTGAAAGAGCTGGAATAACGCAGCGAGGTGCAGTGAAAGAGCTGGAATAACGCAGCGAGGTGCAGTGAAAGAGCTGGAATAACGCAGCGAGGTGCAGTGAAAGAGCTGGAATAACGCAGCGAGGTGCAGTGAAAGAGCTGGAATAACGCAGTGGGGGTAGACGGGCACACGTGTGTGCGGGGCCCACAAATAGAAATGCATTAAGTTTGAAGATCTTTCAATCCTTTACCCATGTTTACCTTATCCTTGTTGTGGTAAAGAGGAAACGGAAAGGAAGTTTAGAGAGGATACGATAAATTGTTAGGGGAGAAAGAAGAGGAAAAGAAATTCATAGTAAGAATGTATGTCCGTAAAACAAGAGAAATTGTTTTACGGACATGCCAAGTGATATATCTTAACACATCCAAAAGTACCATTATATAAATATATCAAAATATACATTTATCCATATGTAGGCAGATTAACCTATATAATGCAATTTAATGTATATTGTGGAAGGTGAAAGTGGATTACAGAATGAACCAGTGCAGGAGGTGCAGTGACGGACTAATGAAAACCCTGGATCGTGTAGCCAAGGCGGGTCAGTTGATCATCCCGTCCGTGGAATGTGGTGGTGGCAGTAAAGAGGCGGGTCAGTTGATCATTCCGTCCGTGGAATGTGGTGGTGGCAGTAAAGAGGCGGGTCAGTTGATCTTCCCGTCCGTGGAATGTGGTAGTGGCAGTAAAGACTTAGGTACACCATCAGTGAGTGGGATGAGATATTAACTAGGCAGAACGTATCACTGTGGTTAGAGTTCAAGTCATTGCAGGGACTCAGGGTTGAGAAAGTGTCTACTTAGTGATGAACACTGAAGTAATGGATTCAAAATTTGTGTTTAAATGTATTCTGATGGTGCCCAAAAACTGAGTTCAGTTAAATATAACAGTGAACGATGTGAGGTTTTATTTGCTTAAAGAGAATTTGAGCTGGCAAATCCTGTATTGGCGATTGACTTAAGAACATAAGGAAGAAGGAGCACTGCAGCAGGCCTACTGGCCCATGCGAGGCAGGTCCAAGTCTCCTACCGGCTTAAGCCAATGACCCAACCTAGTCAGGTCAGGTCACATCCACTTAAGGAAGGAACACGGCATCAGAATTACTAGCATAAGATAGTCAGGTCCGACTCACACCCACCCACACCCACTCATGTATTTATCTATCCTATTTTTAAAACTACACAACGTCTTAGTTTCTATGACGGTACTCGGGAGTTTGTTCCACTCATCCACAACTCTATTACCAAACCAGTGCTTTCCTATATCCTTCCTGAATCTGAATTTTTCCAACTTAAAAACCACTGCTGCGAGTCCTGTCTTGGCTAGATATTTTTAGCACGCTATTCACATCCCTTTATTTATTCCTGTTTTCCATTTTTACACCTTAATCATATCCCCCCTAATTCTATGCGTTTCTAGAGAGTGCAGATTCAGGGCCCTCAGTCTATCCTCATTGGAAAATTTCTAATTGGGATCAACTTTGTCATCCTCCTTTGTACGTTTTCCAGTGCATTTATATCCATTCTATAATACGATGACAAGAACTGCGCAGCATAATCTAAATGAGGCCTAACCAAAGATATATAGTTGAAGAACAACCTGAGGACTCCTATTATTTATGCTTCTTGATATGAAGCCGAGGATTCTGTTCGCTTTTTTTGCGAACACTAATGCATTGTTGTCTTGGTTTTAGATTACTGCTAACCAGAACTCCCAAATCTTTTTTGCAATTAGTAATATAAAGATCTACATTATTCAGTTTATATGTGGCATGGTTATGTTCCTATCCAATGTTCAGAACTTTGCATTTGTCTATATAAAACTGCATCTGCCACTTCTCCGACCACTGCGTCAGTCTATTCAAATCTTCCTGTAGTGCTCTAATGTCCTCGTCTCAATGAATTCGACGGCCTGTTTTCGTGTCATCGGCAAACTTGCTTATGTCGTTATTTGTTCCCTCATCTATGTCGTTCATGTAGATTGTGAGCAACAAGGGGCCCAACACTGACCCCTGTGGAACACCGCTCATGACGCTTCACCAATCGGTTTTCTCCACAATTTCTCCCCATTTATGCAAACTCTCTGCTGCCTATCTGTCAACTACGCTTCTATCCAGGAAATGATACCTAAAGTGGCTTCATCCTACAATTCGGTTATAACACCTGACTCATAATACTAGTTTCATTTACCAATTTGGTGAACGTATCCTCATCGAGAACAGAGAAAGAGAGAGTAACTGCTTCTCTAGCACAGTTAAGGTACGAACAGATGTCCTCTTGGAGGGGCCAGGTCGAGGTTTGGGAGACGGTAACTCGACACCGCCACCAGCCTCACTAAACACTCACACACACTAACATTCTCCACTATTTCTTTCGTCTGGTGCCCAGCTTTATGAAGCCCTAAGATTTGAGCTATAGTTTCAGGTGTTAAAAGACTTCCTTTTACCCATAATTAAAGATGTATAGACCCAAAATCAAAGGGAACACTGGGTAAAAGATGGGGCAGGTGGGAGACAAAAGTGCAACACTTCCTCTCACCACGGCAGTCACGTGAACAATGAGATGTCACTATGAAGTGTGGAGTCAGGCCTTGACATCGTACTAACGGCTGCTACCCAGCAGAATGCACTGAAGAACAAATAACCCTCTGTATGGTAGACCTTTGATTTTCATCACAGCAACATGCCGGGATGCTCACCCTGCATAATGCCGTGGCGAACACTGTAATTATGTAGTGTAGGCTGTGTCCCCGCCCTTCAAACTTTGTCTCTCTTAAATTTCTTACGTCTTGGGAACTGTGCCTCTGTAAAATCTGTTATTGTTCATTGTACCCAGACTGATCTTGCCACATAAACTCTTTGTGTAATCTTTATAACACATTCACAAATTCTGCAAGACGACCATATTTCTGCACACTAATCTGATTTTTAAATATATATTCTCCTTATTTTGTTGAATGCTTGCCTTATTCAGTACGTGAATGTTATAGGGTTGATGATGCAGTTGCTCGTGGCCGGGTTCTTCGCGTATGTAAAACCCTGGATTATCAAATGCAGGAGGCACGTCTCACCCAGAACCTCTGACACTTCTATCAACAATGAAAGACAACTAACTTCTGCTGGCGAGCAGAGAGATGGACAGTACATATTCTGGTTAACTGTGTAACAAAATGTTTTACCC
>NC_091294.1:71945998-71983498 GCF_038502225.1 Cherax quadricarinatus | reverse complement strand
TCGGTAAACCACGTAAAAAATAGACCAGCACGTCCCGAACAAATTTAGTTTTAATACTCACGTCACCCTCAGCCGGACCATATACACATACTAAACTAATGGGAACCCTACCCCAAGTTCCATCCACCCTAATTACCCTCCCCTCCCCCCCTTCACTACGCCTTACTATAAACGGGCTAGTTTCCTTTACCAAAATGGCAGCCCCACCTTTCAAACGTGTCGCATGTTCCATGTACACATTATAACCACTCATATCCAACTCATAACCAGGCCTAAAATTATGTTCCTGTAAGAATACCACATCCACACCAAGTCTCACCAAATACTCATTAAACCACTTAAGCTTCCTCTCAGCTCTCAACCCGTTAATATTTATAGTAAAACACTTGAATTCAACAAATGGGTTTTCCTTTTGTCCCCGGCATTGACTTTACCCCAGTTCGTTTTGCAACACCTCTGTCCCTCCCCCCTTTGTTGGGAATCACCTTTGCAATCCCTTGATCCTTGGGTTCACCATTCCCTCTCTTCTGTACCTCCACCCAAGACTTTTTCCCAGGGCGTTGGGCAGGAGTGAGCACATCATCAGAATCCGATGATGCTGCAGTCCTCTTTCGTGTCCCGCCCTCCACCTGCATTTTGACATCTGAAGCACCGTCCTGATGCACCTCCACCTCTACTGCATGCACCTTCAATCCTGTAGACTCTCTCGTCGACAAACCTTCATCTTCTGCCATACCATCATTCACAGCCTTCCCCAGAACTGAGCCTGGGTCTTCCACCTGATCTAGGACCGATTCCTCTAACAAGTCATCCAACGCCTTTACCAAAGACGCCGCCACTTCTTCACCCATATTAGGTAGTCTCTCCTCAAAAACCTTATGTATGTCCAATGACTGAGATTCTCCTTGTAGCGTTACAACTGGCGATTCAAGCTCCTTTTCCTTGTCTACCTCCTCACTCCATGACAACCGTTGTTGGGGCGGTGTAGCAAGAGACTGTTCTCGCTCATCACCAACCTCGTCCACTGGCTGCTGTTGCTGCTGTTGCTGTTGCTGCTGTTGCCGTTGCTGTTGTGCCGGGTACCCACTTCGTTTCTCACACTGCGCCGCGATGTGGTCATATGACCCACATAGCCGACACGTACGTTGTTGCCCCGCATACGTTACATAGACTTGAGTCCTTAATTCTTTCAACACAATATATGAAGGAATAGGGTGCCGAAGAGTCATTTTAACTGTATACGCGCCTTCCAGCGCACCTGCATACGGTCCAGTTGCCCATCTCCCTGCTGTGGCTACGTGAACCGTCCCATAAGTACGCAGTTCACTGGTAATATCAAAATCAGTCGCCTCAAAAGGCACATTCCTGATTTTCACCCAGGTGTAATGTCGAGATACATCATGAAGTCTCACCGACACAGCTGTATTAACCTGTATGATGGTCTCCTGATACTTGTCGACCACTGCCTCGTAGACTTGTGCAGACGTCATCTTAACGAAGATTCTTGTCATTCCATTTAATGCGACACCACATATCTCCTCATTTGCTATACCATAGGTATCGCGAATGATCGCTGGTAATAATAAATCCATGTTGGATCCTGTGACAGCACCACGGATCATCTCAATGCAGACAGTGTTGATTCTTCTTCTGCTATTCAGCGCCATGTTGGAGAAAATAAAGTTTCCACCAACCAACGCTAGGGGCAGCTCAATCAGGTAAACTGCGCAAAACAAACTCAAACAGGAGCGTCTGCGCAGCTCGTCCACACGGCTCGGAGGCGATGAGGACAATGTATGCAACAGTTAGGTATCTTTATTATGAAACGTTTCGCCTACACAGTAGGCTTCTTCAGTCAAGTACAGAAAAGTTGATAGAAGCAGAAGATACTTGAAGACGATGTAATCAGTCCATCACCCTTAAAGTTTTGAGGTGGTCAGTCCCTCAGTCTGGAGAAGAGCATTGTTCCATAGTAGGCGAAACGTTTCATAATAAAGATACCTAACTGTTGCATATGTGTCTTACCTAACAACCTGTCGGTATTTTATACCATTTTAATGTTCAACGTTGATGAGTACTTCAATGAGGCTGTTAGGGTGAAGATACCGAGTCCGCGTCGTTAAGTGCTTACGGTCGGTAGATATCATTAGTCACTTGCTTCATGATCTATGTACCTATCCATAAAACTATTTGCGATATTTGCTTCCACCATCCCTTTCTCTTAAGCTATTACAATACCTGACCACTGTGAAGAGGAAAAAAATAATTGTTTCACGTCCAAATGACGCATTTGCGTCATTAAATAACATTAATGCCAAATTTCCCTTGGTCCTCACCTTTCCGAAATCCTGTACCTGTTTTCTCCATTAATCCATCTGAGTATTTTGTAAATTACTATCACGTCTTCCCGTTATCATATATTTTGCATACTCTAAGACCGTCAGCTAGTTATCTGAATATTCTCCTTCCTTTTAATGCAGGAGTGCAGAATAAACTAAAAAAAACATTATTTAACTAGCCTCTGTTTATTCCATGTAAATCATAATTAAAAATTATCAATATTCCCAAAGACTCAATGACAATTGTATATATACAAGAACCGGGTGATAATGTTATCTTGTTCATATCTCTGTATTTATCACCATCTAACTTAAGTTTTTGCTTGAGATTTTGTTTTTTACTTCTTCTTATCCCCGTGGTAAGTCACATTGTTACAATAAAATCAGTCTTTCAGTTTTATTTCATTTGCTCAGTCTGTGGAAGTATCATCACAATTAATAGGCATAAATGCAGTAAAATTTGTTCCTTTATTGATAACGTTTCGCCCACACACTAGACTTTATCAAGTCATAAGCAGATCTACAGTTGTTCTCTCTGCTCAGGTAGATCTGTTTGTGACTTGATAAAGTCCAATGTGTGAGCGAAACTTAGACAATAAAGGATCGTATTATACTGCACATGTGTCTATTTTTCCTGTGGAAATATGTCTGCACTGCCTGCCAGAGAGACTCGTCAGTACGACAAACAAGTTCCCTGAATTAAATATCCTTTGGCAGTGCAGTTGAATAATTACCAACAGGGAAATGGAAATAACGAGACATGTCCTGTTGCTTCCCTCCCTCACTCATTCTCCCTCTCTCTCCCTCCCCTTCCTCTTCTCTCTCTCTCTCTCTCTCTCTCTCTCTCTCTCTCTTTCTTTCTCTCTTTCCCTCTCTCTCTCTTTCCCTCTCTCTCTCTCTCTCTCTCTCTCCTCTCTCTCCTCTCTCTCTCCCTCCTCTCTCTCTCTCTCTCTCCTCTCTCTCTCTCTCTCTCTCTCTCTCTCTCTCTCACTCTCCTTCCTCCCACTTTCTCTCCCTTCTCATTCCGTCCCTCCCTCCCTCCCTCCCTCTCTCTCGCTCTCTCCCTTTTTCTCTTCCTTTTCTTCCTTCTTTCTCCCTTTCTCCCTCTCTCTCTAACAGGCAGAGTTCAACACTATATAGTGTGTCACGGGGACTGCTACAATCATGATGGGATATCATCACCTGCGACAAATGCTTGCAACCACAGGTGAGTTCTTCACCTCTGTTCCACAGGTATGCTGTGTGAAAAAGAAAGGAGGCACCATTATATAGTTAAATTTCCAGTTGTCTGTGACTATTTACTTCTGGTGGAATGGGGTAATTGGAACAGTGTAAATTCATTATCGTCTGGGGGCTCTGGTGGCCTGGTGGTTAACGCTCTGGCTTCACACGGTGAGGGCCTGAGTTCGATTCCCAGCCAGAGTAGAAACATTGGACGTGTTTCTTTCCACCTGTTGTCTATGTTCCCCATCAGTAAAATGGGTACCTGGGTGTTAGTCGACTGGTGTGGGTCGCATCCTGGGACACTGACCTAAGGAGGCCTGGTCACATACCGAGCCGCGGGGGCGTTGACCCCCGGAACTCTCTCCAGATAAACTCCAGATAAACTACCCTAAACTTGGCAGCATCCTGGTGATGCCCAAGTTTTAATGTAGGAAAAATACCGCCACTGGCCGAGACTCGAACCCGAGACTTTAGGCGCCAGCTAAATTCTTGAGGTCATGGCAGATAACGTCAGGGGGTCTAGTGAGAGCACTGGATATGCCTCATCTAACTCCAGCATCAAGGAAATTAATGTAAAATATTATTACACCATTTTGAGATGAAAAATGGTAAATTGGCACCAAGACAATGCATTGACAATACCATCTTTCTTCTAAGTAAGAAACACGACTGTTGAAATTGTGAAGATGATGAGGGAGGCATCCACTAGTTATCACATGGAAACAAAGTCTGGGAATGAGCAATGAAGCATCCTGCATAGTGCACTTCCATATACAAATAGTCCTGTGAATCTTGCCCAAGATATGGCACACCAGAGTTGAAAGTTTGAAGCCGATCGAATATGACGTTCTCGAGTAATTAACAAAAAATTTGAAGTACGAAATAAAACATTTTGCTGAGAATGTTCCTAAAACAAGAAAGTCTTTAAGCGTTAAATTTAAAAACGCCATAAAACGCGATTGTTCTTAGTTTTCTTTTCCTAGTCTTATTGTGTTTATACATCTGAACAATCCTGTAAGGAAAAAATATTTTTTTTATGGTTTAAGAAAGTCCAATATGTCACTGTGTGGTATATTGGTGTTGGTCTGCACTTCATGTCACTGGGTGGTATATTGGTGTTGGTCTGCACTTCATGTCACTGGGTGGTATATTGGTGTTGGTCTGCACTTCATGTCACTGGGTGGTATATTGGTGTTGGTCTGCACTTCATGTCACTGGGTGGTATATTGGTGTTGGTCTGCACTTCATGTCACTGGGTGGTATACTGGTGTTGGTCTACACTTCATGTCACTGGGTGGTATACTGGTGTTGGTCTGCACTTCATGTCACTGGGTGGTATACTGGTGTTGGTCTGCACTTCATGTCACTGGGTGGTATATTGGTGCTGGTCTGCACTTCATGTCACTGGGTGGTATACTGGTGCTGGTCTGCACTTCATGTCACTGGGTGGTATACTGGTGCTGGTCTACGCTTCATGTCACTGTGTGGTATACTGGTGTTGGTCTACGCTTCATGTCACTGTGTGGTATACTGGTGTTGGTCTACACTTCATGTCACTGGGTGGTATACTGGTGTTGGTCTGCACTTCATGTCACTGTGTGGTATACTGGTGTTGGTCTGTACTTCATGTCACTGGGTGGTATACTGGTGTTGGTCTGCACTTCATGTCACTGGGTGGTATACTGGTGTTGGTCTGCACTTCATGTCACTGGGTGGTATACTGGTGTTGGTCTGCACTTCATGTCACTGGGTGGTATACTGGTGTTGGTCTGCACTTCATGTCACTGGGTGGTATACTGGTGTTGGTCTGCACTTCATGTCACTGGGTGGTATACTGGTGTTGGTCTGCACTTCATGTCACTGGGTGGTATACTGGTGTTGGTCTGCACTTCATGTCACTGGGTGGTATACTGGTGTTGGTCTGCACTTCATGTCACTGTGTGGTATACTGGTGTTGGTCTGCACTTCATGTCACTGGGTGGTATACTGGTGTTGGTCTGCACTTCATGTCACTGGGTGGTATACTGGTGTTGGTCTGCACTTCATGTCACTGGGTGGTATACTGGTGTTGGTCTGCACTTCATGTCACTGTGTGGTATACTGGTGTTGGTCTGCACTTCATGTCACTGGGTGGTATACTGGTGTTGGTCTGCACTTCATGTCACTGGGTGGTATACTGGTGTTGGTCTGCACTTCATGTCACTGGGTGGTATACTGGTGTTGGTCTGCACTTCATGTCACTGTGTGGTATACTGGTGTTGGTCTGCACTTCATGTCACTGGGTGGTATACTGGTGTTGGTCTGCACTTCATGTCACTGGGTGGTATACTGGTGTTGGTCTGCACTTCATGTCACTGGGTGGTATACTGGTGTTGGTCTGCACTTCATGTCACTGTGTGGTATACTGGTGTTGGTCTGCACTTCATGTCACTGGGTGGTATACTGGTGTTGGTCTGCACTTCATGTCACTGGGTGGTATACTGGTGTTGGTCTGCACTTCATGTCACTGGGTGGTATACTGGTGTTGGTCTGCACTTCATGTCACTGTGTGGTATACTGGTGTTGGTCTGCACTTCATGTCACTGGGTGGTATACTGGTGTTGGTCTGCACTTCATGTCACTGGGTGGTATACTGGTGTTGGTCTGCACTTCATGTCACTGGGTGGTATACTGGTGTTGGTCTGCACTTCATGTCACTGGGTGGTATACTGGTGTTGGTCTGCACTTCATGTCACTGGGTGGTATACTGGTGTTGGTCTGCACTTCATGTCACTGGGTGGTATACTGGTGTTGCTCTGCACTTCATGTCACTGGGTGGTATACTGGTGTTGCTCTGCACTTCATGTCACTGTTTTTCTCTTCTCTCTCAGGAGCAGCTGCTGTCAATGGTGAAATGAAAAATGTGTCGATTGGTGAAGATAGTAAGTAATTTGTCTTAGTCCAATTCTGTTCAACTTCTATGTGAATGACCTTCCTCAACCAGAGTTTAATGATACAATTGTGACGCACTTTGCAGATGATGTTATTCATGTCGTCTCATCAACTCCGGTAACAGGAAAATACAAGTATGAGAGAGTCATAGAAAAAATGAATATTGAACTTCGTCGAGCATCTAATTGGGAAAAGAAATTGAGAATTACGACTAATCCTGACAAGGTCCTTGTTAGCACGATAGGATGTTTTGCATCAACAATAGAAGATAAAGGGGGTATCTCTATCAGAGGTACACCTGTAGCCATTAGAAACCCTAACAAGATCTTGGGATATGACATAGACAGGCTGCTCCACTCAACATCTCATGTAACTAAAAAGATCAACATAGGCAAAGTCGGTCTTAGCAGTCTCTTTAGATTTAATCAAGCCCCTCAACATGTCAAAAAACATCTGTATAAAATGATAATAAGACCTATACTCGAATACCCTTGTGTCCCAATGTCATTAACAACATAGACCAACATGCTAAGGTTGCAACGGGTCCAGAATAGAGCTCTTCGCTTCATTACGGGTACCAGGAGGAGAGACAGAGTTAAAATGGCATTTTTACACGTACAACAAGATATTACTGCCTTAAATGTACGCCTTGACACCCTGAAAAAGAAACAACTCTATACAATGCAAGAACTCTACATGCCAGATAGAGAACATCTTATGCAAGTTGAAAATACCACGGATTATATCATCAATACTCCTCCTCACAGGACTCAAAGAATGACTCTCCCACAGAGGGTCCGTCGTTTTATACATAAAGATAATTACCATCGACCCATGATATTGAGCAACCTCCCTGATGAAGAAGATTGGGTAACACCAGAACCCTTCTATGTATACTGAGAACATCATCGCCCCCAATTAGGGAGACATCTTATATAACAATCTAATGTAAAAATTATGCTATTTACTATGGCTGGACACCACCTGTAAGAAGCCATTGTCGCGTAATTCCATAAACTGGCCAGGAAATCATTGCCTTCATTGTCGCTTAAATATCCGTTGTGCAATTGCAAAAAAAAAAAAAAAAAAAAAAAAAAAAATTGCAACTTGCATAATTACTACCAATAATTCAGAGTCATGTACTTATATATCTGTTATATCTATGTGACTCTGATGGGTTAGTATTATACCCCTTAAAGAATATCTTATTATTTCACATACACTTTTTAAATTACACCAAAGTGGTTGGGCCACTTACCTTTTATATCCTACCTCTCCCTCCTCCCATCCTTTTCCAATATTTCTATCCTTACCCATCCTTCTTCCTTACCCATCTTACCAAAGCTCTGGTCATAAGAACAAGAACAAGAACATTAAGTAATTTTTATTTTCGGAACATGGGAAAAACTGAATGGGTTTTATCCATTTAGATATAAATTATAATTTGTTGTAACGAGTTGAGCATAATTCTAATTCAATTTTTGAAAGAAAGAACAGTGCAGTAGGCCTATGGACCCCTTACTTTTTTGTCTTAGAGATTCGCTTATGCCACATTCTAGACTCGATACTTTTGAAGTTTATGAACAATATTCAGACTTACAATTCTTTAGTGCAAAATTTACCATCACTGTCTAGGTTCAGAGAATAACATGCTACTTATTATTTGACAAAAAATATCTAAATATTAAATTTATAGGTAGATTTTAGATAACGATTCAGAGAGTGTTTAGCTCGACTCTAGCAAAGTCTTAGTCATTTCCACGTTTTTACGAAATAATCAGCTGTCTCTTGTTTCTCCCCATATTTCCCAGTGACGTATAGTGTCTAGTTTAGTTGGGTAAACCTTATTTTTTATGAATCTCTTATTATTTGCACGAGTGATTAAAAATACTGTAGCAGCTACTTCGGGACTTTCAGTGATGATCGTGTCATCTGTGTGGTCACTGCTTTCTACCAGACATTTAATTGAAACATAATTGTTCCTTACCAGAAGTGTCGTCCTCCAGCTGTATCTCCTTGTTACATCCTCTGTACTTATAGCCTTACAGGGAGTACTGTATTAGATGTTGTCCCTGCTAATTCCGACTGTATAAAAACTCTAGAACTCGATTACTTACCCTCATTATCACACTCGTTTGTGGTCTATTTACATAAGTGTATCTGAGTCTAAACTTTCTGTGCTCAAGTCGCTTATGTGTTGAATGTGGCCTAAGAATTTCTAGATCGATACCATGCCTAACCCTTCTAGGGTAGAGTAGGTGCCTGAGCCCGAGCCTTTAGCTCATACGACTGTCATTCCCATTTGCCCCCTTGGGGCGGGAATGGCAGACCAGAGAGGCCTAGCTTGTGGCTAGGCCTGGGGACAGTTGGTCCCAAAGATGAGGAGGTACTTGTGCCTCCTCCCATGGGAGACTTAGGTCTCAGACACTCCCTAAAGAGGGAGCCAAGGCCGGGCCACCACTTGGAAAAGGCCCGGGCCGGGAGAATACCGGCGAATCTTTAATAATAATAATAAAAATAAGAATTTCTAAGTGGGGTTGAAGGGTAGAGGAAATGACAGTCTAAATCATCTCATATGGCATATTTACGTATGTGTATCTGTGTGTGTACGTATAAGTGTATGTGCTGGTGTGTGTGTGTGTAGGTCGTGTGTGTGTGTGATTGTGTGAGTGAGTGTGTATGTGTGTGTGTTGGTTGTGTGTATGATTGTGTGTGTGTGTGTGTGTGTGTGTGTGTGTGTGTGTGTGTGTGTGTGTGTGTGTGTGTGTGTGTGTAGGTCGTGTGTGTGTGTGATTGTGTGAGTGAGTGTGTATGTGTGTGTGTTGGTTGTGTGTATGATTGTGTGTGTGTGTGTGTGTGTGTGTGTGTGTGTGTGTGTGTGTGTGTGTGTGTGTGTGTGTGTGTGTGTGTGTTTGTGTGTGTGTGTGTGTGTACTCACCTAGTTGTACTCACCTAGTTGAGGTTGCGGGGGTCGAGTCCGAGCTCCTGGCCCCGCCTCTTCACTGATCGCTACTAGGTCACTCTCCCTGAGCCGTGAGCTTTATCATACCTCTGCTTAAAGCTATGTATGGATCCTGCCTCCACTACATCACTTCCCAAACTATTCCACTTACTGACTACTCTGTGGCTGAAGAAATACTTCCTAACATCCCTGTGATTCATCTGTGTCTTCAGCTTCCAACTGTGTCCCCTTGTTACTGTGTCCAATCTCTGTGTGTTTGTGTGTGTGTTTGTGTGAGTGTACGCATTGTATGTGTGTGTGTACGTATTGTGTGTGTGTGTGTGTGTGTACTCACCGATATGCGGCTACATTGGTCGATTCACAGCTCCTGGCCTAGTCTCTTCGTTGGTCGCTACTAGCTCCACTCTCTCCCTGCTCAAAGAGCCTTACCATACCTCTTATTAAAGCTATGTATGGATCCTGCCTCTACTACTTCGCTCTCCATGTTGTTCCACTTTCTGACAACTCTATGGCTGAAGAAATACTTCCTAACATTCCTACGACTCATCTGAATTTTCATCTTCCAGTTGTATCCCCTCATTCCTGTATCCCTCCTCTGAAACATTCTGAACCTGTTTACTTTGTCAGTTCCTCTCAGTATTTTATGCGTCGTTATCATGTCTCTATTATCCTTCCCTTCCTCCAGTGTCCTCTGGTTGAGTTCCCAGAACTTCTCCTTATAAAACATACCCCTTAGCTCCGGGATAATCTTACTGCAAAAGTTGCACTTTCTTTTATTTCTTATTGTGTTTGACCAAGCGTGGGTTCCATGCTGGTGCTGCATACACCAGTATGGGCCCAATGTACACGGTATACAGTGTCGTGAATGACTCCTTACGTATTTGTCAAAACGCTATTCTTAGGTTTGCCAGGCGCCCATATCCGTCTGTGTCCGTTTGTTTGTCTGGTCGTGTGTATGTGTATAAGTATCTTTAAATTCACTTAGTGTTTTCTCAGGTTTGAGCTGCTCATCACCCTTCAGTGAGGTTGGAGGACGTTGTATGTATGTTGACTTAGTGAACACTGGCTCCTGGGACACGATGCGTTCCCACTGTAAGAGTATTGGCGGTGACCTGGTTAAGTTGAATGACGCTGAGGTGTTTTCTGCTCTCATCCGTTACATACACGGCAGTGGTACGTTGTATTATTCACTATTATATTTCATAATAACAATTCATACCAAATTTCAGTAATAATTCCTAAGCAGGTGTTAATTTCTGCATACGTAATATTTAGGTTTGATTCGAGGCACGAATATCAAGAAACATCCCTGGAGTTACCTGGGATTCAAGCATTATCTTACTGTAATTCAAAATGTCATATTTTCGTAATGTGCTCCAAAAATTTTCGTAATGTGCTCCAAAATTTTCGTGATGTGCTCCAAAATTTTCGTAATGTGCTCCAAAATTTTCGTAATGTGCTTCAAAATTTTCGTAATGTGCTTCAAATTTTTCGTAATGTCCCCAAAATTTTCGTAATGTGCTTCAAAATTTTCGTAATGTGCTCCAAAATTTTTGTAATGTGCTTCAAATTTTTCGTAACGTCCCCAAAATTTTCGTAATGTGCTTCAAAATTTTCGTAATGGGCTCCAAAATTTTCGTAATGTGCTCCAAAATTTTCGTAATGCGCTACAAATTTTTCGTAATGTCCCCAAAATTTTCGTAATGTGCTTCAAAATTTTCGTAATGTGCTCCAAAATTTTCGTAATGTGCTTCAAAATTTTCGTAATGTGCTTCAAAATTTTCGTAATGTGCTTCAAAATTTTCGTAATGTGCTTCAAAATTTTCGTAATGTGCTTCAAAATTTTCGTAATGTGCTTCAAAATTTTCGTAATGTGCTTCAAAATTTTCGTAATGTGCTTCAAAATTTTCGTAATGTGCTTCAAAATTTTCGTAATGTGCTTCAAATTTTTCGTAATGTGCTTCAAAATTTTTGTAATGTGCTTCAAAATTTTCGTAATGTGCTTCAAAATTTTCGTAATGTGCTTCAAAATTTTCGTAATGTGCTTCAAAATTTTCGTAATGTGCTTCAAAATTTTCGTAATGTGCTTCAAAATTTTCGTAATGTGCTTCAAAATTTTCGTAATGTGCTTCAAAATTTTCGTAATGTGCTTCAAAATTTTCGTAATATGCTTCAAAATTTCCGTAATGTGCTTCAAAATTTTCGTAATGTGCTTCAAAATTTTCGTAATGTGCTTCAAAATTTTCGTAATGTGCTTCAAAATTTTCGTAATGTGCTTCAAAATTTTCGTAATGTGCTCCAAAAATTTTCGTAATGTGCTTCAAAATTTTCGTAATGTGCTTCAAAATTTTCGTAATGTGCTCCAAAAATTTTCGTAATGTGCTTCAAAATTTTCGTAATGTGCTCCAAAAATTTTCGTAATGTGCTCCAAAAATTTTCGTAATGTGCTTCAAAATTTTCGTAATGTGCTCCAAAAATTTTCGTAATGTGCTCCAAAAATTTTCGTAATGTGCCCCTAAACGTCAAATTTTCGATATAATCTATTCAGTGTAAATGACAAAGTTCCTGAACAGTGAAGTTACACTTAAATCTCGTCTAAGATTTCTGTTTTTTTTTCTTAGATGTTTTTGCAAAATATATCTAGTAAAATTTCTTCTTTTTCTGTTTATCACATTGATAAATCAACAGAGATTTAAGTAAACTGGTGAAATTTACCAAGAAAAGAAGAAACACGTTTGATATTAACATAATTTTACTCAACCCATAAAAAATTTAACGATATATCAACGAAATTCGATGCTTAGATAACGGAAAATTAATATGAAGCAAAAGCAGCCAATGTGACTTTTGTGTATCATACGGGATAACAAAAGTAGTTTTATATATACTGTCTCTGCCTCCTGATAGTAATGATTAAGACCGAAATTGTACTTAAACGTGTTAGTAGGTGAAGAAAAGTGTGTAGATAGTTTCTTGGAGGAGAGAGCAGCTTCAGTAACTTTTATCTCTTCGAAAAGCATTCGGCTCACGAGATCCTGCAAAGGTTTTTGTATTACCCTAAAATCACAAAAAAATTATTCAAAGAAGCAATATGATACTTCACAACTCGTATTTTTTCACACTTTCTCTTCACAATTTCAGGCATTCAAGATAATAATTTTTGGATCGGCGGCACAGACGAGGGTCATGAAGGAGTGTGGCTGTGGATAGACCAAGAACCTGTACAGATGGGAACACCTTACTAGGCAAACTATGGCTGTGACAACATCCAATTTCCAAACGGAGGAATAAATCAGAACTGTATTTATCTTGCTAAAGATGTCCACTTGTATTTCAATGATTTCGGTTGTGATGTTGAATTTCATGCCATCTGTGAAGGATAGGACTATATATATATACATTACAACCGCAGACAGGCGATCTTACCAATGCAAGACAAGCCACAGTGAGGTAGAAGTCTTCAGCTCTTTCACACGTCACCAGACGTTATCAGGAGCTTTGAAATATTGCAAGAGTAGCAAACTTTAACTCAATCTACCTGTTGCTTATATATTAACATTCCATACCTGCTGATTACACATGCAGACGTGTGAAAGATCTTGAGCTGAAGATTTCCATCTCCCATCAAGTCGTGTATAGCGACAGAGAAATGTTTTGTAATAAATATTTTATATTGTTAATTTTCCTAAGAGGTTGAGAACTAATCCACATAAACAATAAAAATAAAAAAAAATATATGTGTATATTGTATTCATAAAAAAAAAAAAAAAAAAAAAAACGTTAAATCTCTATGGATTTTCGAGGTTGCCTCATCTTACTAATCGCTACGACCACGATTATCTAAGCTGGAACATTTGACAGAGACGAATAATCAGTTTTATAATTTATACGCTCTCGCTAAATTTGTTCAACTTTATGAGAAAATCATACTGGCAAAATCTGTATCTGCTTGGATATTTATTGTTGGTTCTCTAAGGTTGAAGTTATACAGCTCGACCTGTTGGTCCTTCCGTCTAGGATGGGTATTATCCGGTCATGGCTGAGATATCTTTTTTGGTCACTCATTGTTTGGAAATTTCTTTCTGTGGTTCTCGATAACTTGCAATAATTATGGGAGTTGCTTTTCATTTTTGGTGGGCTTTCCTCTGTACTCCTTAATTAGAGCAACCCCGTGCTCAATATTGACGTTGACGATCTTGATTCTTCCCACCTTCCTGAGTCGCAAGTCGACGAATCTTTGCGCAGGAACGTTCGGTTGATCTTGAAGTCCTGAGGGAGTTCGTCGTAGCCAAGGAATCCAATGTTGGAAGGGAACCCTTTGGAAGACTCATATTTCGGTTAGTTGTGATCTCCTTTTATCTTTTCCATTGCCTTCACAGTTATCTTTTGCTGTCAGCACAAATGAAAAAAATCAAACAGCACCAAGCACACCTTTTATGATGTAAAATGAATCTCTAATACATCAGATGAATTACGTATCATGACCTGTAACGCAATAATAAACATAGCAGCATAAATAATAATATAGTCAATGTTCAAAAATATTGTACATAGTCAAAAATACGCAACATTCTCATAGTTTTCACCGTCTAGAAACGGTGATTAAACAGCATTATGCCAGGTAAGCCAAAATACATTATGTAAAAATCGTCAGGTATAAGAAAATACCACATTTCCAGCTTCCAAATGTCATTCCACTTCCGTCACAGCTGTCACGCAGGAATATCCTAAATACTTGCCAAACTCTTGGTCTCCACAAGTGGCCAATACCAGGAGACAGTTGGCCAACTTTTTTGTCCCTCGCAAAATTGAATTCGGCTGCAAGAGTTTTCAGAGTTGTTCCCCGGAAAGAGGAACGGAAGCCGCATCCTGACAAGTTGTTGTCGGTTGTTGTTGTTGTTGTGGGGTGATTGTGGTTGTTGTCTCGTTCTTTTTTTTCATTATTGTTTTTGATATTGCCAGTGATGTTGTTGTACTAATGTTTGTTGAGATTTTTGGCCTTACCTGCTGTGTTTATTATAACTATATATAATGAACACTTAGCTGATAAATGACAGCAAATCGTCTACACAGCCGCCCCTGCAGACGAGGTCTAGAAGCTGTCGAAACCATCACAACAGTGGGCTGTCAAGAGATACAATTTGTAAGTATAAATTACCCCTAGGGGGTGTTATGTCAGCATATTTCATTCGATGATGGCTGACGAAATACTTACTTGTTTGGACTCAAAAGTCCACACCTTACTGCCGATTATAGGTTGATTACAAACTCCTTGTGACTCAAGAATTGCGCAATCCCCCGATCTACAAGAAATTCGTAACGTACCTTGCTCTTTGTAACGTGAGCTATGGTGTTCTCAACACCTTCGACAGATATCGGTGACTTGATAGAAGCTGAAGTGTTCTTGGATGTCCACGTCTTCCATTGTCTAGGAAACGCACACTGGTACACTATGTTCCACAAGATTTGTCTTTATTGTTCACAATGTATCACAAGAGAAGCTGATCACACTTTTCTTATGTTTATCGTGTTTTGTGAGACACTTTGTCCACACTAACGCACAGATCAGTGTTCTTTGCTAGTTATCCTGGCGTCAGTGTCACTCTCACTAGAGTCAAAGATAGTCTCACAGACGCCACAGTGCTCCATGCCGTCACTGCCCCCAGCACAAAAAAAAAAAACGCTGACCTAGTACCTTGCATCCTTGTCACCTCCTCGATGAAGCAAAGCAGAATGTTTGTTTCTTGCTGTCTTAATCATAGACAACAATGTACACTATCTTTACTATGGTAATAAAGTGGGAGCAGGATTTTCCTTAATTGTCCTGCTAAGTAAGAGATGTACTGTCTCTTATAAAAATACACGTTGCAACACCGCTGCAAGGAGCAGAGGTCATTTGACTACGTGGCATAGCATCTGTGATCAATTACTCACTCTAGCAGTAAACAAGATGCTCGCCCCTTCTGAGTGGCCCCTCAGGGCTGAAAGGGCTGAAGGGGGCTGAAGGGGGCTGATACCCCCCTCCTGGAGAAAATTTCTCCACAATGTTGGTAGAATTACCGACAATATGTTAAGTAAAAGGACACAAGTGCAACTAATGTGACACTTTATTGTGGCAATGTTTCGCTCTCCAGGAACTTTGTCAAATGTTGCCAGAATAAAATGTCACATTAGTTGCACTTATGTCCTTTTATTTAACAATGATATTGTTGTTGTTACTGTTGTTACTTCTGTTTTTATTGCCATTGTTGATGCTGCTGTTGCAGTTGTTTCTATTGTTGTCATTGTTGAAGTACCAAGATTCAGTAATGATAAAGTGAATTTCAATTAGGCTTTAAATTTCAGTTTTCACTAAGTGTAATATAAGTTGTTGTAGAGCATGTTACCACGAGCCTGGTGTAAACAAGTGTTAGTGAAGGAATGGGGGAAGTTGATGGCAGAAACACGTTTGAAAGATTTTTGACATATCGATCACATCTCTCTGGAGACAAAGAACTTTGTCCATGGAAGTGAAAGAGGGGAATGTATGAGAGAATAGTTATACCAACGCTCTTATATGGGTGTGAAGCATGGGTGATGAATGTTGCAGCGAGGAGAAGGCTGGAGGCAGTGGAGATGTGTCTGAGGGCAATGTGTGGTGTGAATATAATGCAGAGAGTTTTTAGTTTGGAAAGTAGGAGAAGGTACTGGATTACCAAAACTATTATCCAGAGGGCTAATGAGGGTTTGTTGAGGTGGTTTGGACTTGTAGAGAGGATGGAACAAAATAGAATAACTTCCAGAGTGTATAAATCTATAGTGAAGGGAAGACGGGGCAGAGGTTGGCCTAGGAAAGGTTGGAGGGAGGGAGTAAAAGAGGTTTTGTGTGCGAGGGGCTTGGACTTCCAGCAAACATGTGTGAGCGTGTTAGATAGCGAATGGAGACAAATGGTTTTTAGGACTTGACGTGCTGTTGGAGTGTGAGCAGGGCAATATATATGAAGGGATTCAGGGAAATGGGAAGCCAGACTTGAGTCCTGGAGATGGGAAGTACAGTGGACCCCCGGTTAACGTCTGGATCGAATAGCGCCAAAATCGGATAACGCCTCGCTTTGGCGTAAAAAAATTGGCTCGGATATCACCTAAAAACTCCGTTAGGAGCTTTCGTCCCGAACGTGTCCGCCGGGCGCCATGAGTGGGCCCGGCCGGTCAACCAGTCTACCAGCCAGTGTGCCAATGTTTACAAAACCAGTGAGGACGATTCTGCATGTACTTGCAATATATTTTGTATTATTCCTTTGTTTTAAGTGCTTGTAACTGCTAAATATGGCACCATGGGCCCCAAGAAAGCTTCTGGTGCCATCCCTATGGTAAAGAATGTGAGAAACACATGTAATTTAAGAAAAAGTTTGTAGAAAAATACGAAAGTGGTGGTGGTAGAGGGTGGTAGTGATGGTGGTAGAGGGTGGTAGTGATGGTGGTAGAGGGTGGTAGTGATGGTGGTAGAGGGTGGTAGTGATGGTGGTAGAGGGTGGTAGTGATGGTGGTAGAGGGTGGTAGTGATGGTGGTAGAGGGTGATAGTGATGGTGGTAGAGAGTGGTAGTGATGGTGGTAAAGAGTGGTAGTGATGGTGGTAGAGGGTGGTAGCGATGGTGGTAAAGGGTGGTAGTGATGGTGGTAGTGATGGTTGTAGAGGGTGGTAGCGATGGTGGTAGAGGGTGGTAGTGATGGTGGTAGAGGGTGGTAGTGATGGTGGTAGAGGGTGGTAATGATGGTGGTAGAGAGTGGTAGTGATGGTGGTAGAGGGTGGTAGCGATGGTGGTAAAGGGTGGTAGTGATGGTGGTAGTGATGGTGGTAGAGGGTGGTAGCGATGGTGGTAGAGGGTGGTAGTGATGGTGGTAGAGGGTGGTAGTGATTGTGGTAGAGGGTGGTAATGATGGTGGTAGAGAGTGGTAGTGATGGTGGTAGAGAGTGGTAGTGATGGTGGTAGAGAGTGGTAGTGATGGTGGTAGAGGGTGGTAGCGATGGTGGTAAAGGGTGGTAGTGATGGTGGTAGTGATGGTGGTAGAGGGTGGTAGTGATGGTGGTAGAGGGTGGCAGCGATGGTGGTAGAGGGTGATAGCGATGGTGGTAGAGGGTGGTAATGATGTTGGTAGAGAGTGGCAGCGATGGTGGTAGAGGGTGATAGCGATGGTGGTAGAGGGTGGTAATGATGTTGGTAGAGGGTGTTAGGGACGGAGGTAGAGGGTGGTAGCGATTGTGATGGTGGTAGAGGGTGGTAATGATGGTGGTAGAGGGTGGTAGAGGGTGGTGGTAGAGGGTGGTAGCGATGGTGGTAGGAGAGGGTGGTAGTGGTTGTGGTGGTGATATGGTATAATAAGTCATGGTGAGGCTGTCAGTTCTGACAAAAAGCAGCTGAAAAATATTTGCAGGACTTTAAGGGGTACATAGAGGCTGAAAAATAAAAAACCCACAAGTGTTCAATTGTGACGAAACAGACCTGTTTAGGAAGGAAATGCTAAACAGTACCTACATTACTCAGGAGGAAAAGGCACTCCCAGGACACAAGCCAGAAAAGGATTTGTTACCTGAAGTCTTTATGGAAGGGGATTCCACTTCCAAACAACAGAACACCTTCGTCCTCTGCCTTCCCATCTCATCACTCATCAACAAGTCCACAATAAACGTAAGTGTGATGTTATTATTGCTTTATTCATCATGTATCATTGTTTTCTGTGTAGGGAAATGTATATTTCATGTAAAAAATATTTTGTTTAATACTTTTGGGTATCTGGAATGGATTAATTGGATTTCCATTATTTCTTATGGGGAAAATTAATTCGGTTAAAGGCTAAATCGGTTAAAGGCTAGCTCTCTGGAACTGATTAAAGGCGTTAACCGAGGGTCCACTGTATAGTCCCTGCACTCTGAAGGGTGTTAATGTTGCAGTTTTATAACTGTAGTCTGAGCTCACCTCTGGCAAGACAGTGATGGAGTGAATGATGGTATATATATATATATATATATATATATATATATATATATATATATATATATATATATATATATATATATATATATATATATATATATATATATTTCGTGCCGAATAAGCAGAACTTGCGATCTTGGCTTAAATAGCAACGTTCATCTTGCCATATAGGACAAGTGAAAATTTGTGTATGCAATAATTTCGCAAAAATCATTCTGAACCTAAAGAAAAAAATATATTTCACTGTTTGTTTAGTATTAAATTATTGTAAACAAATCTAAAATATACTTAGTTGGGTTAGGCCAAAATAAATTGTTCTTGTTATAATAAGGTTAGGTAAGTTTTCTAAGCTCCCTTTGGTGCAAAATTATAAATTTGTACATCAACATTAATGAAAAAATATATCTTTAAACGTATAAGAGAAAATTTTAGAAAGGACTTAATTTTAAATGAGTTCTTGCTAATTGACCAGTTTTACATATTCGGCACGACATATATATATATATATATATATATATATATATATATATATATATATATATATATATATATATATATATATATATATATATATATATATATATATATATATAGGTAGTAGGTTGGTAGACAGCAACCACCCAGGGAAGTACTACCGTCCTGCCAGATGACTGTGAAACAGAAACCTGTAACTGTTTTGCATGATAGTAGGATTGCTGGTGTCTTTTTCTGTCTCATAAACACGCTAGATAACAGGGATATCTTGCTACTCCAACTTACACTTTGGTCACACTTCACAGACATGCACATATATATATATATATACATACATCTAGGTTTTTCTCCTTTTTCTACATAGCTCTTGTTCTTCTTTATTTCTTCTATTGTCCATGGGGAAGTGGAAAAGAATCTTTCCTCCGTAAGCCATGCGTGTCGTATGAGGCGACTAAAATGCCGGGAGCAATGGGCTAGTAACCCCTTCTCCTGTAGACATTTACTAAAAAAGAGAAGAAGAAAAACTTTATAAAACTGGGATGCTTAAATGTGCGCGGATGTAGTGCGGATGACAAGAAACAGATGATTGCTGATGTTATGAATGAAAAGAGGTTGGATGTCCTGGCCCTAAGCGAAACAAAGCTGAAGGGGGTAGGGGAGTTTCGGTGGGGGGAAATAAATGGGATTAAATCTGGAGTATCTGAGAGAGTTAGAGCAAAGGAAGGGGTAGCAGTAATGTTGAATGATCAGTTATGGAAGGAGAAAAGAGAATATGAATGTGTAAATGCAAGAATTATGTGGATTAAAGTAAAGGTTGGATGCGAGAAGTGGGTCATAATAAGCGTGTATGCACCTGGAGAAGAGAGGAATGCAGAGGAGAGAGAGAGATTTTGGGGGATGTTAAGTGAATGTATAGGAGCCTTTGAACCAAGTGAGAGAGTAATTGTGGTAGGGGACCTGAATGCTAAAGTAGGAGAAACTTTTAGAGAGGGTGTGGTAGGTAAGTTTGGGGTGCCAGGTGTAAATGATAATGGGAGCCCTTTGATTGAACTTTGTATAGAAAGGGGTTTAGTTATAGGTAATACATATTTTAAGAAAAAGAGGATAAATAAGTATACAAGATATGATGTAGGGCGAAATGACAGTAGTTTGTTGGATTATGTATTGGTAGATAAAAGACTGTTGAGTAGACTTCAGGATGTACATGTTTATAGATGTGCCACAGATATATCAGATCACTTTCTAGTTGTAGCTACACTGAGAGTAAAAGGTAGATGGGATACAAGGAGAATAGAAGCATCAGGGAAGAGAGAGGTGAAGGTTTATAAACTAAAAGAGGAGGCAGTTAGGGAAAGATATAAACAGCTATTGGAGGATAGATGGGCTAATGAGAGCATAGGCAATGGGGTCGAAGAGGTATGGGGTAGGTTTAAAAATGTAGTGTTAGAGTGTTCAGCAGAAGTTTGTGGTTGCAGGAAAGTGGGTGCGGGAGGGAAGAGGAGCGATTGGTGGAATGATGATGTAAAGAGAGTAGTAAGGGAGAAAAAGTTAGCATATGAGAAGTTTTTACAAAGTAGAAGTGATGCAAGGAGAGAAGAGTATATGGAGAAAAAGAGAGAGGTTAAGAGAGTGGTGAAGCAATGTAAAAAGAGAGCAAATGAGAGAGTGGGTGAGATGTTATCAACAAATTTTGTTGAAAATAAGAAAAAGTTTTTGAGTGAGATTAACAAGTTAAGGAAGCCTAGAGAACAAATGAATTTGTCAGTTAAAAATAGGAGAGGAGAGTTATTAAATGGAGAGTTAGAGGTATTGGGAAGATGGAGGGAATATTTTGAGGAATTGTTAAATGTTGATGAAGATAGGGAAGCTCTGATTTCGTGTATAGGGCAAGGAGGAATAACATCTTGTAGGAGTGAGGAAGAGCCAGTTGTGAGTGTGGGGGAAGTTCGTGAGGCAGTAGGTAAAATGAAAGGGGGTAAGGCAGCCGGGATTGATGGGATAAAGATAGAAATGTTAAAAGCAGGTGGGGATATAGTTTTGGAGTGGTTGGTGCAATTATTTAATAAATGTATGGAAGAGGGTAAGGTGCCTAGGGATTGGCAGAGAGCATGCATAGTTCCTTTGTATAAAGGCAAAGGGGACAAAAGAGAGTGCAAAAATTGTAGGGGGATAAGTCTGTTGAGTATACCTGGTAAAGTGTATGGTAGAGTTATTATTGAAAGAATTAAAAGTAAGACTGAGAATAGGATAGCAGATGAACAAGGAGGCTTTAGGAAAGGTAGGGGGTGTGTGGACCAGGTGTTTACAGTGAAACATATAAGTGAACAGTATTTAGATAAGGCTAAAGAGGTCTTTGTGGCATTTATGGATTTGGAAAAGGCGTATGACAGGGTGGATAGGGGGGCAATGTGGCAGATGTTGCAGGTGTATGGTGTAGGAGGTAGGTTACTGAAAGTAGTGAAGAGTTTTTACGAGGATAGTGAGGCTCAAGTTAGAGTACATAGGAAAGAGGGAAATTATTTCCCAGTAAAAGTAGGCCTTAGACAGGGATGTGTGATGTCACCGTGGTTGTTTAATATATTTATAGATGGGGTTGTAAGAGAAGTAAATGCGAGGGTCTTGACAAGAGGCGTGGAGTTAAAAGATAAAGAATCACACATAAAGTGGGAGTTGTCACAGTTGCTCTTTGCTGATGACACTGTGCTCTTGGGAGATTCTGAAGAGAAGTTGCAGAGATTGGTGGATGAATTTGGTAGGGTGTGCAAAAGAAGAAAATTAAAAGTGAATACAGGAAAGAGTAAGGTTATGAGGATAACAAAAATATTAGGTGATGAAAGATTGGATATCAGATTGGAGGGAGAGAGTATGGAGGAGGTGAATGTATTCAGATATTTGGGAGTGGACGTGTCAGCGGATGGGTCTATGAAGGATGAGGTGAATCATAGAATTGATGAGGGGAAAAGGGTGAGTGGTGCACTTAGGGGTCTGTGGAGACAAAGAACTTTGTCCTTGGAGGCAAAGAGGGGAATGTATGAGAGTATAGTTTTACCAATACTCTTATATGGGTGTGAAGCATGGGTGATGAATGTTGCAGCGAGGAGAAGGCTGGAGGCATTGGAGATGTCATGTCTGAGGGCAATGTGTGGTGTGAATATAATGCAGAGAATTCGTAGTTTGGAAGTTAGGAGGAGGTGCGGGATTACCAAAACTGTTGTCCAGAGGGCTGAGGAAGGGTTGTTGAGGTGGTTCGGACATGTAGAGAGAATGGAACGAAACAGAATGACTTCAAGAGTGTATCAGTCTGTAGTGGAAGGAAGGCGGGGTAGGGGTAGGCCTAGGAAAGGTTGGAGGGAGGGGGTAAAGGAGTTTTTGTGTGCGAGGGGCTTGGACTTCCAGCAGGCGTGCGTGAGCGTGTTTGATAGGAGTGAATGGAGACGAATGGTTTTTAATACTTGACGTGCTGTTGGAGTGTGAGCAAAGTAACATTTATGAAGGGGTTCAGGGAAACCGGCAGGCCGGACTTGAGTCCTGGAGATGGGAAGTACAGTGCCTGCACTCTGAAGGAGGGGTGTTAATGTTGCAGTTTAAAAACTGTAGTGTAAAGCACCCTTCTGGCAAGACAGTGATGGAGTGAATGATGGTGAAAGTTTTTCTTTTTCGGGCCACCCTGCCTTGGTGGGAATCGGCCAGTGTGATAATAAAAAAATAAATAAATAAATATATATATATATTTATATATATATATATATATATATATATATATATATATATATATATATATATATATATATATATATATATATATATATATATATATGTATATATATATATATATATATATATATATATATATATATATATATATATATATATATATATATATATATACATATATATATATATATATATATATATATATATATATATATATATATATATATATATATATATATATATATATATATATATATATATATATATATACATATAATCGTGAGTATCCACCGGAGATTACAGAGTTGTGACAATCCTCTGCATCATACCGTTGCTTCTGTATCAGTGAAAGTGCAATGTGCATGTTGGGATTTGGGGAGTAGTGGCGGTGTTGAGGGAATCCTGCCAGTGGTGAAGTGGAGGAGGTTTGTTTACCCTCTGCGTCCGGCCGTGGCCGGGTGGGTGGGGTCCCGCTCACGACACCGTCATTGGATGCTGAACAGAAGAACACCTCGGTTAACAGTGAGAGCACGGTCGTTAGTGTGCCAAATGGCGAGGGTTTCTTTTTTCTAAATGGAATAATATGTGTATAACAATTAGTAAAAGTTAGTCAGCGATGTGCATCTTTAGTGAACACACAGTGCCACTCCCTTCGCCCCCCATTCCTGGACCCCTCCCGCCATCCCAGCCAAGGCCACATACTTCCTGACCAAGGGTGTTACCATTTAGTGCCCCACCAATTACTTGCTCTGCCGCTCGCTACTCTCCCACTCTCATCCCCCATGCATCCATGCTGTCCTTCACCCGTCACCCCACAGCTGGCGCCCTCCCACCCCCACGATGTCAGCAATGTCACAAGAAGTCCCGGGTTCCCAGGAATCTTCACGACAGAGCCAAAGCCGTCGTTCACGAGGTATCTGTCAGGCGTGCCACAGGGATTGTGCACTCAATCCCTCGACTGGCAACATCCGTGCACACAATCTATGTCTAAGCTCCAGGAGAGCTCCAAATGGGAACAACCAATGATGCTCCTTCAAACAACGGATCCTGGCAATGTCTGTTTGGCTGTCCCACCAAGGAGGGACAAGTCACTAGTTACACATGTTATTAGGGCAATAAATGCATTCCCTAGGGATGACAACCTCGTCTGTCTCCCCCCTAGGCCGACAAACACCCGCTGGGCAGCCAACAACAGGACACCCGGCGCCTCAAAAATCAGAGAGCAAATTAGCTAAAAAATAGAAGAGGGTAATACTATTGGAGTTCTGAGGCTTATAATCAGTGAGGATACCATCGCTCCTAAGGACGTCAGTGCGGCACAAGCTCTGAAGGACAAACGTCCACCCAGGGCTCCCAGTATCAACACTGACCTCCCTGACATTGCAGAATTCGAAGAACATCTAACCTTACAGGATGCTGATGTGTATAAAGCTGCTATGTCATAGCCGCAGGGCTCAGCAGGAGGTTTCACTGGTTTAAGGCCTCAACACTTAAAACAAATGCTCAGTCCAGCACTTGCTGATCTTTCAGAGAGATTGCTGTCTGAATTAACCAAATTTTCCAACCTGTGCCTGGCTGGCATTGTCCCAGAGGCCATCAGACCCCTTTTCTCTGGTGCCTCATTGTGTGCCCTCCAGAAAAGGATGGAGGAATCAGGCCTATTGCAGTGGGCAACACCCTTCGGCTCCTAGTCGTCAAGGTTGCAGTAAGAATGGTGAGTCAAGAAGCTGCTGCAATGCTGAAGCCAACTCAGCTCGGTTTTGGAGTTCAATAAGGCTGTGAAGCAGCTGCCCACGCAGCACGAGTATACATCAACAACATGTCCGATGAAAAGCCTTGATCAAATTGGACTTTGCCATCGCTTTCAACTTAGCCGGAAGGGATGCTGCCCTCCAAGCAGTTTATAGAAACTTCCCTTCCCTCTATCCCTTCATAGAATCGTGTTATAGTGTGACTTCTAAACTATTGTTTGGGGACCATGAAATTGACTTGTGGGAGGGTGTTCAACAGGGAGACCCTCTTGCCCCCTTTCTATTCTGTTTGGTCATCAAGGAAGTCACAGAAGCACTCTCAATATCTGGTTCTTGGATGATGGTACCCTAGCTGGCACAACAGAATCTCTCCTAGAGGACATCAGTAAAATTAAAGACATGGGAGAAAGCCTGGGTCTATCTTTAAACCCCACCAAATGTGAAATAGTTTCTACCAATCGACAGATGATCCAGAATATTAGTGCTGTTTTACCAGGAGCACGAGCCATTAATCCAGCCAGTAGCACTCTCCTTGGCGCTCCTCTTGGGTCCAATGCCATCGCTCTGATCCTAGAAAGAAAAGTCTCCGAACTCCGGACGATGGAAGGGAGGATGAAAGACATTGACACACATGATGCCTTCTACCTACTCACCAGGTGCCTGTCAATCCCATAACTTACCTACTTTCTGAGATGCTCCCCAGCCTTCAGCAGTCCAAAACTCAAGGAATATGACTTTCTCCTTAAGACCATGCTAGAGAGTGTATTGAATCTTTCCCTTGAAGATGGACAGTGGCTGCAAGCCTCACTTCCGGTCAGGCTTGGGCGGGGCTGGGAGTATGCAGATCCTCACAGATTGCCCTACCAGCTTTCCTATCCTCTTCCATAGCATCAAACGAGTTAATAAGACAAATTCTTCCTGATAACCTCAGTGACTCAGCAGGAATGCAGGACGCTAACTATGCCAGTGCCATCACTGAATGGGAGACTCTTGCTGCTCCAGCACCAAACCCTAGTGCAGCACTGGGTTACAAACAGTCAAACTGGGATGGCCCCATCGCTGAAAAGGTGTTTCCAACATGCTCAGGGCTGCAAAATCAGACAGGGAGATTGCCCATCTCCAAACTGTGAGTGCACATCACTGCGGGGACTTCCTCCAGATAGTTCCCATATCGGCAAGGGAAACACGCCTCGACCCTAAGACTCTCCGTATTGCAGTGGCTCTCCGCCTTGCTGCCCCAATTCACACGGAATATATGTGTAATTGCGGTGATGCGCAAGCCGACCAATGTGGTCTACATGGTCTTAACTGTTCCAAAACCGAGGGCTGGCATGCAAAACACAACGAGGTCAACGACATCATAAAGAGAACCCTTGCTACTGCTGGATGCCCAGCTGAGAGGGAGCCCCGATCACTAGCAGCCAACAATACCCACAACCTAGCAAATCACCCCGATGGGATCACCATCTATCCTTGGAAGAATGGCAAGCTCTTAGCATGGGACTATATCTGTGTGTCCACACTGGCTGACACCTATATCCATCACAGTGTCGGGCGACAGGGAGGAGCTGCTGACCACAGGAGGAGTACAAGATCGGCAAGTTCAGCGACATAAGCCAACAGTATCAATTTGTCCCAGTGGGATCAGAGACTTTGGGATCATGGGGAAAACATATCACACTTTTCCTTAAAGAACTGGGTTCCAGACTCATCGACACCACCAGGGACCCAAGGGCAGCCACTTCCATGTTCCAGCACCTCAGCGTGGATATCCAGAGGGGAAAAGCATGCTGCATACTGGGCTCGTGTCGGCTTAGGAGGAGCTGGAGGAGATTCATAACCTTTGATATATTGTACCAATATATTCATGTTTGTGTTTTCTATCAATGTATTCTGTCTATTAATAAAGTACATACATAATATAAATAATATAGGGTGGTAGGAGAAGAAAATATTCAAACAGCTCCGGGGAGAACCTTGAATTTTGCCTGAGGTACGTTTATTGTCTTCTCTGAGGATGAGGGTCCCCAGTACAGTTACAGAGGTGGTACCTCCCTATATTTTAATATCTATATCTAATATATATATATATATATATATATATATATATATATATATATATATATATATATATATATATATATATATATATATATATATATATAACGTTCAGGGGAACGTTTCCCTTAAGAATCTGCCTGGACTTCCTACTCATTTCTGCAACATTGCAAGCTCCTGATGATGTGTTGATTGCAACACAAAAGACCTAGAGATACCATTCAAATCCCTGGTGGTTGTATACAGGAACACTGCTTTCCATCGTCAGTAACAAGCCGCTTGCGTCTCCGGCTTTATTTCGGAGTTTCACCGCAAACAGAGCTGAGATTTAATGATTGTTTTCAATGGGGACAGATCTGCTCCCATTCTATGCCCACTTGCGTCTTTATCCAGCCCAGGAATGCCTAAAACCATGTATGCCGTACACACACACACACACACAGAGATTGGACACAGAGATTGGACACAGTAACAAGGGGACACAGTTGGAAGCTGAAGACACAGATGAATCACAGGGATGTTAGGAAGTATTTCTTCAGCCACAGAGTAGTCAGTAAGTGGAATAGTTTGGGAAGCGATCTAGTGGAGGCAGGATCCATACATAGCTTTAAGCAGAGGTATGATAAAGCTCACGGCTCAGGGAGAGTGACCTAGTAGCGATCAGTGAAGAGGCGGGACCAGGAGCTCGGACTCGACCCCCGCAACCTCAACTAGGTGAGTACAACTAGGTGAGTACACACACACACACACACACACACACACACATATATATAGATATATATATATATATATATATATATATATATATATATATATATATATATATATATATATATATATGTCGTGCCGAACAGGTAAAACTGGTCAATTAGCAAGAACTCATTTAAAATTAAGTCCTTTCTAAAAAAATTCTCTTATACGATTAAATATATATATTTTTTTCATTTATGTTACTGTAAAAACTAATATTGTACCATAAGAACCTTAGAAAACTTACCTAACCTTATTATAACAAGCGCAATTTAATTTAGCCTAATCGAACTAAATACATTTTAGATAAGTTTACAATAGTTTAATAATAAACAAACACAATGAAATATATTTTTTTCATTAGGTTCAGAATGATTTTTTGCGAAATTATTGCATACACAAATTTTCGCTTACCTTATTCGGCAAGAAGAACATTGCTATTTAAGCCAAAATCGCAAGTTTTACATATTTGGCACGACATATTTATATACATCGCTTTGTTTTCGCCAATGCAAATGTTACTCTACATCAAGATAGGACATATTTGCTGGGTAGAGAAAACAAGGAAAAACAAGGAATTCTCGGTGTCTTCCTGAGACTCTTGGGTTGTCTTGGGAAATCTTGGGTTGTTAAGTCGGACACAAGTGCAACTAATGTGACATTTTATTGTGGCAACGTTTCGCTCTCCAGGAGCTTTTGTTAAGACGTTAACGGTGTGACAAATCTCCTGGAGAGCGAAACGTTGCCACAATAAAATGCCACATTAGTTGCATTTCCATCCTTTTACTTAATATGTTGTCGATAATGCTACCAATATTAATACAAATCGATGGCTTGATTGGTGGGCTGTTGGTGTGACTTTCATGGAGGCTGCACACTGACAAATCACACGAGCATAGATCGTCGAAGAAAATCACAGCATAAGACATAAATTAACAGAAAGGCAGCACAGTGAGACTGGCTGAGCGGTCTGGTGGCGTGCGCTGGATGGATATAGACTGAAATCTATCCACCAGCACACGACTATATCCAGCCCTTCCCTTGGCTGGATATAGATGCTAGTGGGCATAGAATAAGAGCAAGTCTGTCTCCACTGGAAACAATCCTCAAATCTCAGCTCTATTTGCGGTGAAACTCCGAAATAAAGCTGGAGACGCAAGCGGCTTGTTTCTGATGTAAATAAAGCACTGTCTATGTATACACAGGTGTTGCCAGGTGAACATGTGTGTTAGGACACTGGGTCCACGTGGTATATACACGTGGCATGAGCACGTAGCCAGGGAACCCAGTGATGGCGAGGCGATTTCTTGAAGATACTAGGATATATGGACTTACGCAGCGTTCCAATGGGGCATTTGTATGACCTGTAGATAAACAGATTTCGTCTGCGATCCTTCTGTCCAAAAATTATGATACCTTTCAAAAAATATTGATATTAGGAATAACTAAACCGTAATGAACGCCTGTCAGTGTTCAATAATAATCTACATAGACACAAAAACATAAGAGATTGAGTGATCTCAATATTTCGAACTCCTTCTGGGATCCATAAGTATATTTATATTAAGTAAAAATTCCCTTGTTCTGTATATTTAAATGAAGGTTACGAACTAAAAATATAGAGAAAAATTATTTAAAAAACTAAAAAAAAGTGTTTTTAAGTGTATATTTCGACGTTAGATTTGAGGCATTTTCTGGCATATTTGAAATTTTAAAAGAAATATCCATATATGCAGCACCTTGTCCATGGCTTGGCTTCTGAGTTGCCACCATCGCTCGTAGGGGTTGTTGTGGTAAATAGACAGGATAGTTGTTGTGGTAGGTAGGGGTAGTGCAGGAGGTCAATGTGGAGAACAGCATCAACATGGAGGACAGCATCATCAACATGGAGGACAGTATCATCAACATGATGGACAGTATCATCAACATGGAGGACAGCATCATCAACATGGAGGACAGCATCATCAACATGGAAGACAGTATCATCAACATGGAGGACAGTATCATCAACATGATGGACAGTATCATCAACATGGAGGACAGTATCATCAACATGGAGGACAGTATCATCAACATGGAGGACAGTATCATCAACATGATGGACAGTATCATCAACATGGAGGACAGTATCATCAACATGGAGGACAGTATCATCAACATGATGGACAGTATCATCAACATGGAGGACAGTATCATCAACATGGAGGACAGTATCATCAACATGGAGGACAGTATCATCAACATGATGGACAGTATCATCAACATGGAGGACAGCATCATCAACATGGAGGACAGTATCATCAACATGGAGGACAGTATCATCAACATGATGGACAGTATCATCAACATGGAGGACAGCATCATCAACATGGAGGACAGCATCATCAACATGGAGGACAGCATCATCAACATGGAAGACAGTATCATCAACATGGAAGACAGTATCATCAACATGGAGGACAGCATCATCAACATGGAGGACAGCATCATCAACATGGAGGACAGCATCATCAACATGGAGGACAGCATCATCAACATGGAGGACAGTATCATCAACATGGAGGACAGCATCATCAACATGATGGACAGTATCATCAACATGGAAGACAGTATCATCAACATGGAGGACAGTATCATCAACATGATGGACAGTATCATCAACATGGAGGACAGCATCATCAACATGGAGGACAGCATCATCAACATGCAAGACAGTATTATCAACATGCCAGACAGTATCAACAACATGTCAGACAGTATCAACAACATGCCAGACAGTATCAACAACATGCCAGACAGTATCAACAACATGCCAGACAGTATCAACAACATGCCAGACAGTATCAACAACATGCCAGACAGTATCAACAACATGTCAGACAGTATTATCAACATGGAGGACAGCATCATCAACATGGAGGACAGCATCATCAACATGGAAGACAGTATCATCAACATGGAAGACAGTATCATCAACATGGAGGACAGCATCATCAACATGGAAGACAGCATCATCAACATGGAAGACAGTATCATCAACATGGAAGACAGTATCATCAACATGGAGGACAGCATCATCAACATGGAAGACAGCATCATCAACATGGAAGACAGTATCATCAACATGGAAGACAGTATCATCAACATGGAGGACAGTATCATCAACATGGAGGACAGCATCATCAACATGGAAGACAGCATCATCAACATGGAAGACAGTATCATCAACATGGAAGACAGTATCATCAACATGGAAGACAGCATCATCAACATGGAAGACAGTATCATCAACATGGAAGACAGTATCATCAACATGGAAGACAGTATCATCAACATGGAGGACAGTATCATCAACATGGAGGACAGCATCATCAACATGGAAGACAGTATCATCAACATGGAGGACAGTATCATCAACATGGAAGACAGTATCATCAACATGGAAGACAGTATCATCAACATGGAGGACAGCATCATCAACATGGAGGACAGCATCATCAACATGGAGGACAGCATCATCAACATGGAGGACAGTATCATCAACATGGAGGACAGCATCATCAACATGGAGGACAGCATCATCAACATGGAGGACAGCATCATCAACATGGAGGACAGCATCATCAACATGGAGGACAGCATCATCAACATGGAGGACAGCATCATCAACATGGAGGACAGCATCATCAACATGGAGGACAGCATCATCAACATGGAGGACAGTATCATCAACATGGAGGACAGCATCATCATGGAGGACAGTATCATCAACATGATGGACAGTATCATCAACATGGAAGACAGTATCATCAACATGAAGGTCATCATCATCAACATGAAGGTCATCATCATCAACATGAAGGACAGTATCATCAACATGATGGACAGTATCATCAACATGATGGACAGTATCATCAACATGAAGGACAGCATCATCAACATGATGGACAGTATCATCAACATGATGGACAGTATCATCAACATGATGGACAGTATCATCAACATGATGGACAGTATCATCAACATGAAGGTCATCATCATCAACATGAAGGACAGCATCATCAACATGAAGGACAGCATCATCAACATGATGGACAGTATCATCAACATGATGGACAGTATCATCAACATGAAGGTCATCATCATCAACATGAAGGACAGCATCATCAACATGATGGACAGTATCATCAACATGGAAGACAGTATCATCAACATGAAGGACAGCATCATCAACATGAAGGACAGCATCATCAACATGATGGACAGTATCATCAACATGAAGGTCATCATCATCAACATGAAGGTCATCATCATCAACATGAAGGACAGCATCATCAACATGAACGGCATCATCATCAACATGAACCAACAACAGCATCAAAATAGGAAGAAGAATCTCTTATTCCAAAGGCATTTTGTCAACACATTTCCGTTATTAACAATATAACTGTGTCATGCATCTCTCTACAAATAAATAATCTAATAATACATATGTAAGTAGGTTTATGAGACACAAATAGTTATAACTAAAGAATGACTCATCAGATCGGCTTTAAATTATCACCACTGTGATGGCTTCCTGAGCACAAAGTTCACGCTGCAATTGAGAGATATAATTCCCAATTTGCCTATTTTATTGGACAGCGATATTCATTTTGATTCAGTAACTAACTGGATTCAAAATCTTATTGACGATTCAGTCTATAAGAAAGATGATACCGTATGTATATAGTCCAATAATAGTTGAAAGTTCAGAATTGCTGGAATCAGAACGGTTACTGGAGAATGCTTTTTCTGATAGGCTTCAAACGTTGATCACTAGAAGGTTGTCACTCTGAGCTGTGTAAATTTCATTTGGATAATTTTGTAAAGTAAATTGTTTCCCATTTAATAACTAGACAATGACTCTTCAGATCGGTTTCAAACCCTAAATGGTGGTGAATCTTAATAGAATGTATTTTATTTATTAATTTTGGGCTGTGCAGTCCCAGATTTTGTCATTTGTTTCCTACTATCAACACATGACACTCCCACTACCAACACATGACACTCCCACTACCAACACATGACACTCCCACTACTAACACATGACACTCCCACTACTAACACATGACACTCCCACTACCAACACATGACACTCCCACTACCAACACATGACACTCCCACTACCAACACATGACACTCCCAGTACCAACACATAACACTCCCACTACCAACACATGACACTCCCACTACCAGCACATGACACTCCCAATACCAACACATGACACTCCCACTACCAACACATGACACTCCCACTACCAACACATGACACTCCCACTACCAACACATGACACTCCCACTACCAGCACATGACACTCCCACTACCAACACATGACATTCCCAGTACCAACACATAACGCTGCCATTACCAACACATGACACTCCCACTACCAACACATGACACTCCCACTACCAACACATAACACTCCCACTACCAACACATAACACTCCCACTACCAACACATGACACTCCCACTACCAACACATGACACTCCCACTACCAACACATGACAGTCCCACTACCAACACATGACACTCCCACTATCATCACAAAACTCCCACCTTACCATTACCGTAACACAACAGTCCCACCCACACACGACCTACACACAGGACTCCCACCACCAACACACAATACTCCCACTCTCCCACTACCTCCACACAGGACTCCCACCACCATCACACTACTCCCACTCTCCCACTACCTCCACACAGGACTCCCACCACCATCACAATACTCCCACTCTCCCACTACCTCCACACAGGATTCCCACCACCATCACACTACTCCCACCCTCTCATTACCTCCACACAGGACTCCCACCACCATCACAATACTCCCACTCTCCCACTACCTCCACACACATGATCACGGCAACAAGTGGAGAAACAGCTTAAACTATTGATCACACCTCCGTGTCTCCAGTCGACGCCTGAGTTAGGGTCTCCACAACACTTAAGTATCTCCAGACAAGAGAGATCGTTGACACTCAAGTTATGTGAATGTGACATCGGTGCCACCACAGTGAAGATGTGCTAGAGGTGAAACGTGAGGCACTAAGAGAGAGAGAGAGAGAGAGAGAGAGAGAGAGAGAGAGAGAGAGAGAGAGAGAGAGAGAGAGAGGGAGAGAGAGAGAGAGAGAGTCGTGTGGGTCAGCGTAACTCACCTGTTTCACAGGATGGTAAAGACAGAGCTAAGAATGTAGGTGAGGGTTGACGAAGGGCCAGTCACCTACAATGACACCGTCCATATGGGTGAAGATGGAGGGAGTGGCTAAAGCATTGATTTACACGCTAGTTGCTTGTTTACCACCAATACAGTGGAACTCTAGTAGCACCAATACAGTGGAACACTGACAGCACCAATAAAATAAAACACTGGCAGCACCAGTACAGTGGAACACTGGCAGCACCAACACAGTGGAACACTGGCAGCACCAATATAGTTGAACACTGGCAGCACCAATACAGTGGAACACTGGCAGCACCAATATAGTGGAACACTGGCAGCACCAATACAGTGGAACACTGGCAGCACCAATACAGTGGAAAACTGGCAGTGTGGAAAATAATTTCCCAATATTATGCTGTGTAAATAAACTTAATTAAAAGTGTATTTTTAAAAGAAGAGAATGGAGTCGACAGGGAGGCTCTGCGCATGCGCAGGAGACTCGCCATCTTGGTTTTGAATTGGATACAACGTTAATATAATGGGAAGAATTTTTCGTGCTCTAGAGGTTAAAATTGGATTGACACCTCTCAAATAGGAGGCGAAATTGTTGGATGTGCATTCCTGCATAACTTGAGATATCAGACGACTGGACAAGACAGCTCCAGGAACCTCAGATAAGCTCTCTAGATTTGTGTATAATTCTGGCCAGTATTCCCCTCAAGGAAGGTACCTTGATGTTGGTGAGGGGCTTTTGATTTAGGGAATTGGATCTGTGCTCCAGTTCCCCGAATTAAGCCTGAATGCCTTCCACATCCCCCCCAGGCGCTCTATAATCCTACGGGTTTAGCGCTTCCCCCTTGATTATAATAATAATAATAATCTGGCCAGTGTTTTCATAAATTTAGTTAGTGAGGTTTTCTGAGTATGATACAACTTAATATCCAGTCAAATTGGTGAATGATATTAAGATGTATTTTCCTTCTGTTATGTATTTGTGAATTTATATATAATCATTTTTTAATATACAGTCCACAAATTTATATATTTACCAGTATTCCTGGTGTATGTATATTTCATTTAATTAATAGGTCCAGAGCAACTTGTGGATATGACAGTGGTAGGTATCGAAGGGGGACATTTTTTGCGACCTAGGTGTCCCAAACTCCTACTTGTCTAACTGATAAATAATAGTTATCATTGTTCATTTACTGTTATGTATATAATTATACATCCAATTAAATGCAATTTTCCAGAGGCAGCACCAATACAGTGGAACACTGGCAGCACCAATATAGTTGAACACTGGCAGCACCAATATAGTTGAACACTGGCAGCACCAATACAGTGGAACACTGGCAGCACCAATACAGTGGAACACTGGCAGCACCAATATAGTTGAACACTGGCAGCACCAATACAGTGGAACACTGGCAGCACCAATACAGTGGAACACTGGCAGCACCAATATAGTTGAACACTGGCAGCACCAATACAGTGGAACACTGGCAGCACCAATACAGTGGAACACTGGCAGCACCAATATAGTTGAACACTGGCAGCACCAATACAGTGGAACACTGGCAGCACCAATACAGTGGAACACTGGCAGCACCAATACAGTGGAACACTAGCAGCACCAATACAGTGGAACACTGGCAGCACCAATACAGTGGAACACTGGCAGCACCAATATAGTTGAACACTGGCAGCACCAATACAGTGGAACACTGGCAGCACCAATACAGTGGAACACTGGCAGCACCAATACAGTGGAACACTGGCAGCACCAATACAGTAGAACACTGGCAGCACCATTACAGTGGAACACTGGCAGCACCAATACAGTGGAACACTGGCAGCACCAATACAGTGGAACACTGGTAGCACCAATACAGTGGAACACTGGCAGCACCAATACAGTGGAACACTGGCAGCACCAATACAGTGGAACACTAGCAGGCCTTGACATCCGCGCTACGCAGAATATATATCAATCTTCCTCAGCATTTGAAATAACGCTATTTTGTACATATAAACTGCCTGGTTGAATAAACCAGGTCACACCGGCCTACTAGGAGTCAGGTCACACCAGCCTACTAGGAGTTAGGTCACACCAGCCTACTAGGAGCCAAGTCACACCAACCTACTAGAAGTCAGATCACACCTGCCTACTACAAGTCAGGTCACACAAGCCTACTAGAAGTCAGGTTACACCAGCCTACTAGAATCCAGGCCACACCAGCCTACTAGATGTCAGGTCACACCTGCCTACTAGGAGTTAGGTCACATCTGCCTACTAGAAGTCAGGTTACACCAGCCTACTAGAAGTCAGGTTACACCAGCCTACTAGAATCCAGGCCACACCAGCCTACTAGATGTCAGGTCACACCTGCCTACTAGGAGTTAGGTCACATCTGCCTACTAGAAGTCAGGTTACACCAGCCTACTAGAAGTCAGGTCACACATGAATACTAAAAGTCAGGTTACACCAGCCTACTAGAAGTCAGGCCACACCAGCCTACTAAGAGTCAGGTCACATCGGCCTACAAGAAGTCAGGTCACACCAGCCTAATAGGAGTCAGGTCACACCTGCCTACTAGGAGTCAGGTCACACCTGCCTACTAGGAGTCAGGTCACACCTGCCTACTAGGATTCATGTGCTAGTCCCCCACACGCTTGGGCCTGCAAGACTCACCTCTATTCCTTAGGCTAGTAAAGGTGATGTGCTGAATTCAAAGCCACGATTGATGCTGAGTCGCAAAATCCACCCTTATGCAGGTGGAAATAGAAGTGGTTTACACACTTTTATTTTTTTTTGGATTATCCTAGTTAATTAACACTATGTACAATAATTGTACTTATGTGCACCTGAGCCCAAATGTTATTTGAGGATCAGCTTACAATAATAGGTACACGAATGTTAAATATACAAGATATTACTCTTTCTTTCTGTAGCTTCGTTCATTAGGTACTTTTTGGCTATTTTCTTGAACTGCCTCATGCTAGGACAGTGTCTGACTTGTTTAGGTAATCCGTTCTTCTCTTTCATTGCCTGGTGATAAAAGATGTTTGAGGCCTAACTACCTACTTCCCCTGGTACCAAACAAGTTCACATCCCCAAATAGGTTCACTTCCCCTAGTGCCAAACAAGTTCACATCCCCAAATAGGTTCGCTTCCCCTAGTACCAAACAAGTTCACTTCCCTAGTACCAAAGTGGTTTTGGTTCCTAACCATGACAAACCTGGCAGCACTCTTATAGTTGAGTAAGTAATACAGACATACAATAATTAAACACATTATCCTCAGCACTGTGTATCTAACACCTGTGTCACCCCTGCCATGCATAATGTCCCAGTGGAGCACAGGGCACTCAAACACCTATGTGGAATAGCAAAATCCGCTTCTTCACCATAGATTGATAAAGATACACAGTTGAGTACACAGGCAAGAGAGAGGGAAAGTTGGTGTAGACAGAGGTCTGTGAGAGTCGCTTCAAACGGGTAACTATTTTCACTGTTTTCACTAGGCACTTTACTAGTCATATCGCACTTACAAGAGTTTATGGAGAGGTGTAGCCGGGATCCATCAGTATGTTTCTTATGATGCTAATCATTCGGGTGAAATGGGTAGGCCTGCAAATGAGTAGGCCCAGAGCTTCCAGAAACACACACACGTAGTGGAGGCAGGAACCATAAATAGTTTTAAGACGAGGTATGATAAAGCTCATAGAGCAGGGAGAGAGGACCTAAGTAGCGACCAGTGAAGAGGCGGGGCCAGGAGCTGAGTCTCGACCCCTGCAACCACAATTTGGTGAGTACACACACACACACACACACACACACACACACACACACACACACACACACACACACACACACACACACACACACACACACACACATACATGCACACACACACACACACACACACACACACACACGGTGGAGACAGTGTAGTGGGTCACAAGCGCCAGGCTCCGAGGATCTTAGTGCTTTTAGGGCGTGTTTTAGCAGCTAGAAGCAACCAGTGTTAGTGACAACGTCAGTGAACAACCCTACAAGTGATAACCAATGTATTAGAAAAAATAAATAAAGTAAAGGCGAGAGAAA
>NC_091294.1:71935998-71940998 GCF_038502225.1 Cherax quadricarinatus | reverse complement strand
AGCTGCCCCTTATGGGCATTCTGACCCCAACCCCATCAACACAAACCCCACCTACACCACAGCCCCATATAGGCCCCCACCAAGGCTCTCGCTCCCCCAACCCCAATATACTTGCATGACCACAATGATAGAAAAGAAACTAAAGGTTTGGTACACAAACGCGGATGGAATAACGAATAAACATGAGGAGTGGAATGAAAGAATCAGTGAAAAATCCCCAGACATTATAGCAGTCACAGAAACAAAACTCGCTGAGACAATAACAGACACAATCTTCCCAACAGGATATCAGATCCTGAGGAAAGATAGAAGGAGTAGAGGGGGAGGAGGGGTTGCACTGCTCATAAAACACCAATGGGGATTTGAGGAAATGGAAGGCATGGACATGATTGGAGAAAGAGACTACATTGTAGGTACAATTCAGTCCGGAGAACATAAAGTAGTCATTGGAGTGATGTATAACCCACCACAGAACTGCAGGAGGCCAAGAGAGGAGTACGAAGAAAACAACAGGGTGATGGTGGACACACTGGCTGAGGTGGCAAGAAGAGCTCACTCGAGCAGAGCAAAGTTACTGGTAATGGGCGATTTCAACCACAGGGAGATCGACTGGGAAAACCTGGAGCCACATGGGGGTCCCGAAACATGGAGAGCCAAGACGATGGATGTGGTACTTGAAAACCTCATGCATCAACATGTCAGGGACACAACCAGAGAGAGAGGGGAGGATGAGCCAGCAAGACTGGATCTTGTGTTCACCCTGAGCAGTTCAGACATCGAGGACATCACTTACGAGAGGCCCCTTGGAGCTAGCGATCATGTGGTTCTGAGTTTTGACTATATAGTAGAGTTACAAGTGGAGAAGGTAACAGGAACTGAAGGGGACAGGCCAAACTATAAAAGGGGGGACTACACAGGTATGAGAAACTTCCTGCAGGAGGTTCAGTGGGACAGAGAAATGGTAGGAAAATCAGTAAACGAGATGATGGAATATGTGGCAACAAAGTGCAAGGAGGCAGAGGAAAGTTTTGTTCCCAAGGGAAACAGAAATAATAGGAAGACCAAAACGAGTCCTTGGTTTACCCGAAGGTGTAGGGAGGCAAAAACTAAGTGCAACAGAGAATGGAAAAGGTACAGGAGGCATAGGACCCAGGAAAACAAGGAGATTAGTAGAAGAGCCAGAAACGAGTATGCGCAGATAAGGAGGGAGGCCCAGCGACAGTATGAAAACGACATAGCATCGAAAGTCAAATCTGACCCGAAACTGCTGTATAGCCACATTAGGAGGAAGACAACAGTCAAGGACCAGGTGATAAGGCTGAGGAAAGAAGGTGGAGAACTCACAAGAAACGATCAAGAGGTATGTGAGGAGCTCAACACGAGATTTAAGGAAGTATTTACAGTAGAGACAGGAAGGACTCTGGGGGGACAGACCAGATGGGGACACCAACAAGGAATACACCAACAAGTGTTGGACGACATACATACAGATGAGGAGGAGGTGAAGAAACTGCTAAGGGACATCGATACCTCAAAGGCAATGGGACCGGACAACATCTCTCCATGGGTCCTTAGAGAGGGAGCAGATATGTTGTGTGTACCACTTACCACAATCTTCAACACATCCCTGGAAACTGGGCAACTACCTGAGGTATGGAAGACGGCAAATGTAGTTCCCATTTTCAAAAAAGGAGACAGAAAAGAGGCACTAAACTATAGACCTGTGTCATTGACGTGTATAGTATGCAAAATTATGGAGAAGATTATCAGGAGGAGAGTGGTGGAGCACCTGGAATGGAACAGGAGTATAAATGCCAACCAGCACGGATTCACGGAAGGCAAATCCTGTGTCACAAACCTTCTGGAGTTTTATGATAAAATAACAGAAGTAAGACAAGAGAGAGAGGGGTGGGTTGATTGCATCTTCTTGGACTGCAAGAAGGCCTTTGACACAGTTCCTCACAAGAGATTAGTGCAGAAGCTAGAGCATCAGGCGCATATAACAGGAAGGGCACTGCAATGGATCAGAGAATACCTGACAGGGAGGCAACAACGAGTCATGGTACGTAATGATGTATCACAGTGGGCACCTGTGACGAGCGGGGTCCCACAAAAATAGCACTGGTCCTAGGACCAGTGCTATTTTTGGTATATGTGAACGACATGACGGAAGGGTTAGACTCAGAAGTGTCCCTGTTTGCAGATGATGTGAAGTTAATGAGGAGAATTAAATCTGATGAGGACCAGGCAGGACTTCAAAGAGACCTGGACAGACTGGACACCTGGTCCAGCAAATGGCTTCTCGAATTTAATCCTGCCAAATGCAAAGTCATGAAGATAGGGGAAGGGCACAGAAGACCACAGACAGAGTATAGGCTAGGTGGCCAAAGACTGCAAACCTCACTCAAGGAGAAAGATCTTGGGGTGAGTATAACACCGAGCATGTCTCCGGAAGCACACATCAATCAGATAACTGCTGCAGCATATGGGCGCCTGGCAAACCTGAGAACAGCATTCCGACACCTTAGTAAGGAATCATTCAAGACACTGTACACCGTGTATGTCAGGCCCATACTGGAGTATGCAGCACCTGTTTGGAACCCGCACTTGATAAAGCACGTCAAGAAACTAGAGAAAGTACAAAGGTTTGCAACAAGGTTAGTTCCAGAGCTAAGGGGAATGTCCTATGAAGAAAGATTAAGGGAAATCGGCCTGACGACACTGGAGGACAGGAGGGTCAGGGGAGACATGATAACGACATATAAAATACTGCGTGGAATAGACAAGGTGGAGAAGGACAGGATGTTCCAGGGAGGGGACACAGAAACAAGAGGCCACAATTGGAAGTTGAAGACAAAAATGAGTCAGAGAGATAGTAGGAAGTATTTCTTCAGTCATAGAGTTGTAAGGCAGTGGAATAGCCTAGAAAATGACGTAGTGGAGGCAGGAACCATACACAGTTTTAAGACGAGGTTTGATAAAGCTCATGGAGCGGGGAGAGAGAGGGTCTAGTAGCAACCGGTGAAGAGGCGGGGCCAGGAGCTAGGACTCGACCCCTGCAACCACAAATAGGTGAGTAGAAATAGGTGAGTACACACACGTCCAGTCCCCTTAAACACTCAGTCCAGACCGTCGATTAATTTTGGCCAGTACTGTTTCCAATTTGCTTTGTTCCCGAGGAAATTGGAAAAACTGAAATAGTGCTTTCATGGAATAATTTCTGAGCGACGCACCTGAACAGCTTCCACCCTTCCATGCTGATTACCAGATAACCCAACATCTGAGTGGCTTCAAGCTTCATGTGCTTGTATATCTGAAGGAAATAAATTAGATTTGGTTTGTGCATTGCCTAATTTACTATTTTTATTGAAAAAATTTAGATATTAGTTTCTACACGATGATTTATGAATGCCAGTTCAGATTCCCTTAAATAGTCATCTCCTAAAATAATAATCTCTTTGGTTTCTCTGAAGACTCGAATTATATTTGTTCAGTGTATATTCTGATTTTCTATTTTTTATTGAGGAAATTTGGGTACTAGTTTCCATATGATGACTTATGAATGCCTCTTGTGATTCTCTTTAAATCTTGAACGCTAATATTGCACTGCATGAATGTCTGATGCCGCACTCTGCACTATTCCAGTCGCGTGTATTGAGACAGGGGGCTGGGGTTATGGAATATAGGGATATCTTTCCCAGATCACGCAACCACCTTCAAAATACTTCTAGTTTTACGATAAAATTAATTTTTTAAATCTGTTGTAAATAGCAATATATTTGATAACACTGGTCTGCATTTGGAATGTTTTTAATTTATATTTTTAATTTATATTTTTATTCATGGTTGCGATCTTAAATATTCTTGGGCTACTGATTGTAAATATCTAAACTATTTTGCTCTACCACGTAAGGATTTTGAATAAAATACAAATTAATGATAATAAAAAATGTGAATTTTTAATAAATTGTTAATTTATTAAAATTAGGCAAGTAATTATGGAAAAGCACATTCTGTTTTAAGAACATATGAATTCCAAGTCAACATGAATCAAATCAAATGATTTTATTAAAAAAAATATGCTCCTAATGCTTATCCTACATATTGAATCAAAGGAAGGAGGACCACTTTGATTTTCGCTTGTGCTGTGCATCGAGACCATTACGTTTCAATGACCAGCAGTAATCCGCCATCATGCTGACATTCCATTTGTCCTGGTATTGAGTTTCCATGGTGCAAATATCCTGTTGGAACCGCTCTTCTTGTTCAAAAACTCTGTGGTAAGAGATGCATTACTCTATGTACATACTTGTTTTTTTTTGCTGATTTTTAGAGTACTGGAATAGGTTTTTGACTAAAATTTAACTGGAAACAAAACACCCATTTATTATCAGACTGAAGAAACACTTTGTAGGGACACATATGGGCTGACTGTGGACTTAGAAGCATTGACATTAGCACAAAAGACTTAATGATGATTAGTTAATCTTGGGCCACCCAGGGCATAGTAGAGAGAGCCTGGTAAAGGCAAAACTGAGGGTAAATTTAATCTTAGCCGTGGTAGTAGTGGTTATAGAAGACAGTGTATTCTCTACCTCTTGCTTTTCTGTTAAATATCCGTCAACTGTTTATTAAGTTAACTGCATAACCGGAAGAAATGTCTCTCAAGGACCGAATATCCAGTCTTAACCACAACTACGTAGAATGGTAACAACTGTTGCTAGTCCGTCTAAAAAAAAGATGGATTCATTATAGATCAGAAGGTCTTATACTGTCTGCTTTCACCGGCTCCTCGTCAAGTCTCATCATCACATCTCCCCTGAATCTCCACAGCCTCGTGAAACATATTTTTATTTTCTGTTTGCACAGGTCTTTTCAAGAACGCCGAGGCTTTCAACATCCTTGAATGGTTTCTGTAGCAACTTGAAGTCAGCCGCCCCTCATTAAAACATATATTGTCTCCTCTATTTTCCTGCCTCCATCATCCAGGACTCAGCTTA
>NC_091294.1:71810998-71933498 GCF_038502225.1 Cherax quadricarinatus | reverse complement strand
AATACACACCAAAACACGGGAAGATAATATTCCCGGCCGAGATGCTCAGATGTTTGATGCTGCAGTAAAATGTGACATTCAACAACGTAATATAACCTTTGATGACATCCTTTGTCTTCTCGTTGACCCTCTCTACTCATTTTTGCTTCCCTGTTGTTTCTACAAGAGAATTTCTCGAAACTTTCGTTAATCGTAATTTTGTGATGAACCTGTTTGTGATATACCGACCGAAAATAACCCAAATTTTGTACATAGCATCACAAACTTCTATTTTTTTTATCGTATCAGAGATTTATCAGAAAGTGAAGTACTGTTTATAAAAAATAATTGATTAGGCTTCGAGTAACGAAGTTTTTTTTCTAAATAATGTGTACTGGGACTTGCAGATCTTCACTGTGACGATGGTTCAGTGGACGGTATAAATAAACACTATTTCGAGATTGGTAAAAAATTCAGACAAGTTGATAGGTACGACACACGTGCAACAGTTGGGTACTTATTGCAAGAGTCTCTCGTTCACAAACACTGATCCGTCAGTCTTTTCCATTTTTTGTTCGTTGAAACATCAGTCTTAAAAAAAAGTGCCATTGTGGTGGTTTATTAGAGGTTTTTCAAATCACGCTAAATGTTAGATAGTTACCGGGTAACTATCTAACATTTAGTGACGCCTACAACAACAGCCGTGACGCCGCCTTGATTTCTCTTGGCCGTTATATATGGAATTCCAACATAAGAAATACGTGCGGTACAAAGTCTGGTCTTAAGAGTCACTGTCTTGGTCTAAAATTGTAGCCGTAGACATAACAGAACGACTCTGAAAATAATCCAGTAGTTATTCTAATTTCTGAAGTGAGTTATTGTGTAAATAAATCAGTAAATAAAAGTGTAATTTTAAAAATAAATATTGTAAGTAAATTACAGTATAACTGATGAGTAATATTATTTTTTAGAAATATTTATAAATACAGTTAAAATTTTAAATTATAATTTAAAAAATAAGTGAATACTGGGAATTAAGCTTTAAAATGCATGGAAAAGGTGAAAAAAATATTTAATTTTCTTGAAACTCGTTGGCAACATCGCTAACAAATTCGTAATTATCATGCCATAATTATTAATAATTATCAATAATGAAGTTTCATTAGAAAGTGTTTATAATAATCTGTCTAAAAAAATCACAGAACGGGCAGGGAGACGAATCCATGGCAGGTGAGTTTTATGTCTCACAGGCCAGTGTGTTAACCACTAGGCCAGTTGGCTTTGCTAAGATTCATCCACCTATGTATAAGTCTATATACAATAGATAGGTTTGCCTGGGCCCTGCTGTGGGGCCCAAGCTAACTTCCCGTTGATTTTCTCTGACTATTTTTGTCACTCTTGATTCTCGCTCCCAATTTCTTTCTCCCTGATGATGATATTCGTTGCCTGATTTTGACCGCCTTTCCATTTTGCGCTCCCTATTTTTGTTTTCCCGTTAATTCGCTCTGCCTATTTTTGCTTCCCCGTTGATCTACAGGCAGATTGTTTTATTGATCCTTACCTGGTATATTTCTTTCTCAGAAGATGCTCAATACTATTCATTTCATTTCTTCCCACTAATTCTCGCTCTTAACCTTTGTCATGATAAAGAGACAATTGTGGAATGTTTAGGTATCTTTATTCAGGAAACGCTTCGCCAGCCAGTGGTTTTTTTCAGTCCAGTGCACAAGTGGCTCATTTATCAACTTGTCATTTTTCTGATGGCCGTTGTTGGCAATCTTTGTCTGTTTGAATTATATTAAGAGACGTTATTTCTCGCAAAACCAAAACAAACTACCTACAAACCTGAACTAAACTTTCAAGTCTAACTAGCGCAAATATTTACCAATTCACCCTCACCACAGTAGTGTTAACTCTGGTTTAATCCGATTATCACCTCACCAAACCTGTGCTCATCTCGCTATAAGCCAAATTTGCCTTGACTTTCCTATAAAGCAGCCAACTACTCTCCAGGGTCGTTTTTATATTATATTATGATGTCTTCTATATGGCATGACAAGCATATACGAAACTCATATAACTATAGAAAGGTCTTGGACACGAAAGTTTTACTTAGTAGAAACTGCGTTTCCACAAAGATATGTGAAAGAGAATGCTTGATCCCGAGGTAAAAAAAGAAATACTGAAGCATGGTCTAAGAGATAAAAAAAAAATAAAGAAGAGAGGAATGGTGGATGGCAGGCTGGGAACATCAAGTGTCCCCGCCCAACCCATTTGGGAATTAGAAGCCAGTTTAGGAATTGAATAATGGAAGTAGATCTTAAAGATTGTTATCGTAGGTCAGACTTGGAATGATCCCCAGAGAATAAGCTGGTGGATGAGAAGCATCTAACAAGCTGTAGCTTGGAGATCCTCCTTGGGGATTAGTCTCCAAGTTCAGTCTCGATGGTCGGCCGTAGAAGAGTACACTGGGTAAGAGAAAGTGATGAGATGATAAATGGAGGATAGGGGGCAGGGTAGTAGGACCATTTCATTGAAATAATATATGTAAACGTCACAATAAGGGCGTCACTGCTCCATTAAATTGTCCACATCAGTTAACCAATAGTGTGAGAGTTGGCATCCCAGTAAAACTAAGGTTGAGCTCTACCCATTCCCCCAAGATGTGTGTCAAACGCTCACAAAAGCTCGTCATATTCACTCAAATTCTGTTGTCTGTTCTGAGGGGTAAAACCAACTGATGTAATTGGCTCTTTGCTCCCTGGATCATTACTATTATATTACTAAACATTTAACTCTGTACATACTGTGCATATCCTGGTGAAGGAATATACAGATAAAGAAAAACTACCTCCTGTGTTTGCCTTTGGTTGCTTGGGTTGATTCTTGGTTTGAAACTTTAGTTACAGCAAGGTACAATAACATTGGAGTTGATTACCTTATTAGTAATAATTACCTACTCGTGTATATGTCTTCCAGTGCCCGTCAGTATACTCGTTGCTCAAGTTTAGACCCTCTTGTATCGCCCGTTTCCACTGAGAACACTAAATCGTTAATGCAATACTTCACAGACTTTGTTGTTACTCGTCAGCTCTTCCCCCCTCTTGAGTCGAATTACCTGATCTTTCAATGTCATCTGTCTTCTGATGTGGCTGTAAGGTAGTTTGGGCTTAGTTTTGACTTCTGCTCCTACGTCAATCTCAAATTGCTGCTCAACCTCTCTCCTTACCCTTGCTTATTCGTTTCTGGCTCTTCTGCATCCTTCTCTGTTTTCGACTGCCATTCACTTTTCATAGTATTTCTCCCCAGATCTTGTGATCTTCACGTTTTCTTCTCTGCATCTTTAGTGGAACTAAGAGCTCTGTTTTTGAGATTTTCCACCCTTAAGAGTATGAATTTCTTTTCTGTCTCCTTGTACTCCCCGGCTAATACTCCACCTCATTCAGTGACTTTACCCTCCTGCTCTCCATGTCTCTGCATTGTATTTAGAAATTCTTTCATCCCATCAAACTTCCCTCTTGTGAAGTCTATCACCCTCCACCTGACTCTCTACCTTCAACATTTAGTTACAAAATAAATATGAAGTTAAATACTGTATGGATGCTAGTGTGCATGGGGCTCTCATATTCTGTTTCACGTATGTCAGAAGTACTTGTAATAAATACAAGATTCAATCTCGCCAGCTCATCTCTTTTTCGTCATGTCCTTAATATGTTGACACAAGAGTTTTCCCCTAACTACCTCCATCCTAGCTCTCCATATTTCCTGTCTCTCATGTGGGTCCCAGTTCTCCCAAACATTTACTTTTTGATTGATATCACTCATAAGTAACAACCTCCCTTTATCCCTATGAGCTCTCCTTGATGCCTCTGTTAAGATGTCAACAATTGCCATGTTGTTCTTTTCATATTCCTGTCTTAGTCTAATATTGCTTGTTGGTGGGTTGGAAATGACTCCTATCAACACTTTGGATCCCCCAGCCTTGATTGTAATCAACTGCCTCATTTTTATTTGTTCGTCTCATCTCTTCAAAACTCCACTGATTTCTAACTAGCAGAGCCACTCACATCTTTCCATGTTTCCTCTGCCTTTCCTTATTACCTGGTATCTTGCTCAGAATATGGCATCAGTTATCTTCTCGGGTAGATTCGTCTTTGTGATAGCTATGATTTCTGGGTTTACCTATGCTATCTATTTTGTAAACTCATCACTTTTGTCCGATAATCTATCCACATCTGAATACCATACTCTGAACTTTCTTTCCTTTACAATGCCCTGGTTATTGTGGTTTAGTCTTTGTTGATCCTCTGCCTGAAGTGAAGTAGGTAGAGCTGGGGTTGGAGTATGCCTCTTCTGCCATTCTCTCTCTCTCTCTCTCTCTCTCTCTCTCTCTTTCTCTCTCTCTCTCTCTCTCTCTCTCTATATATATATATATATATATATATATATATATATATATATATATATATATATATATATATATATATATATATATATATATCTCAGACACACACACTAACACACACACACACACACATACACACACACACTGACGACACTGGAGGACAGAAGGGTCAGGGGAGACATGATAACGACTTACAAGATACTGCGGGGAATAGACAAGGTGGACAGAGATAGGATGTTCCAGAGAGGGGACAGAGGGATAAGGGGTCACAACTGGAAGCTGAAGACTCAGACGAGTCACAGGGACGTTAGGAAGTATTTCTTCAGTCATAGAGTTGTCAGCAAGTGGAATAGCCTAGCAAGTGAAGTAGTGGAGGCAGGAACCATACATAGTTTTAAGAAGAGGTATGACAAAGCTCAGGAAGCAGAGAGAGAGAGGATCCAGTAGCGATCAGTGAAGAGGCGGGGCCAGGAGCTGAGTCTCGACCCCTGCATCCACAATTAGGTGAGTACAATTAGGTGAGTACACACATACACACACACATACACACACACACACATACACGCACACACACACATACACACACACACACACACACACACACACACACACACACACACACACACACACACACACACACACACACACACACACACACACATATATATATATATATATATATATATATATGTTATATATGTATAAAGTTTTTACGAGGGTAGTGAGGTTCAGGTTAGACTATGTAGGCAAGAGAAAGATTATTTCCCAGTAAAAGTAGGCCATAGACTGGGATGTGTGATGTCACCGTGGTTGTTCAATATATTTATAGATGGAGTTGTAAAAAAGTGAATGCTCGGGTGTTGGCAAGAGGTGTGGGGTTAAAAGGTGAAGAATCTAACACAAAGTGGGAATTGTCACAGTTGCTCTTTGCTGATGACACTGTGCTTTTGGGAGATTCTGAAGAGAAGTTGCAGTGGTAGGTTGATGAGTTCGGTAAGGTATGTAAAAGAAGGAAGTTAAAATTTAATATAGGAAACAGTAAGGCGATGAGAATAACAAAAAAAAAATTAGATAACGGAAGATTGGATATCAGATTGGAGGGAGAGAGTATTGAGGAGGTGAATGTATTCAGATATTTAGGAGTGGACGTGTCAGCAGATGGGTTTATGAAGGATGAGGTGAATCATAGAATTGACGAGGGAAAAAGGGTGAGTGGTGCACTGAGGAGTCTGTGGAGACAAAGAACTTTATCTATGAAAGAAAAGAGGGGAATGTATGAGAGTAGAGTTATACCAACGCTTTTGTATGGGAGTAAGGCATGGGTTGTGAGTGTTGCAACAAGGAGAAGGCTGGAGGTAGTTTAGATGTCATGTCTGAAGGCAATGTGTGGTGTGAATATAATGAAGAGAATCCGTAGTTTGGAGATCAGGAGGAGCTGTGGGATTACCAAAACTATTATCAAGAGGGCTGAGGAGGGGTTATTGAGATGGTGTGGACAAGTAGAGGGGATGGAACAAAATAGAATGACTTCGAGAGTATATAAATCTGTAGTGGAGGGAAGGCGGGGTAGGGGTCGGCCTAGGAAAGGTTGGAAGGAGGGGGTAAAGCAAGATTTGTATGAGAGGGGCTTGGACTTCTAGCAAGCGTGTGTGAGCGTGTTAGACAGGAGCGAATGAAGACAAATGGTTTTTAGGACTTGACGTGCTGTTAGAGTGTAAGCGAAGGAACATTTAAGAAGGGATTCAGGGAAACCAGCAGGCCAGACTTGAGTCCTGGAGATGGGAAATACAGTACGGGCACTTTGAAGGAGGGCTGTTAATGTTGCAGTTTTATAACTGTAGTGTAGGCATGCCTGTAGCAAGACAGTGATGGAGTGAAAGATGATGAAAGGTTTTCTTTTTCGGACCACCCTGCCTTTGTGGGAAACCGTCGACGTGTTAATAAAAAATAATTATATTTTTTATTTTATTATTATCACACTGGCCGATTCCCACCAAGGCAGGGTGGCCCGAAAAAGAAAAACTTTCACCATCATTCACTCCATCACTGTCTTGCCAGAAGGGTGCTTTACACTACAGTTTTTAAACTGCAACATTAACACCCCTCCTTCAGAGTGCAGGCACTGTACTTCCCATCTCCAGGACTCAAGTCCGGCCTGCCGGTTTCCCTGAATCCCTTCATAAATGTTACTTTGCTCACACTCCAACAGCACGTCAAGTATTAAAAACCATTTGTCTCCATTCACTCCTATCAAACACGCTCACGCATGCCTGCTGGAAGTCCAAGCCCCTCGCACACAAAACCTCCTTTACCCCCTCTCTCCAACCTTTCCTAGGCCGACCCCTACCCCTCCTTCCTTCCACTACAGACTGATACACTCTTGAAGTCATTCTGTTTCGCTCCATTCTGTCTACATGTCCGAACCACCTCAACAACCCTTCCTCAGCCCTCTGGACAACAGTTTTGGTAATCCTGCACCTCCTCCTAACTTCCAAACTACGAATTCTCTGCATTATATTCACACCACACATTGCCCTCAGACATGACATCTCCACTGCCTCCAGCCTTCTCCTCGCTGCAACATTCATCACCCATGCTTCACACCCATATAAGAGCGTTGGTAAAACTATACTCTCATACATTCCCCTCTTTGCCTCCAAGGACAAAGTTCTATGTCTCCACAGACTCCTAAGTGCACCACTCACTCTTTTCCCCTCATCAATTCTATGATTCACCTCATCTTTCATAGACCCATCCGCTGACACGTCCACTCCCAAAAATCTGAATACATTCACCTCCTCCATACTCTCTCCCTCCAATCTGATATTCAATCTTTCATCACCTAATCTGTTTGTTATCCTCATAACCTTACTCTTTCCTGTATTCACCTTTAATTTTCTTCTTTTGCACACCCTACCAAATTCATCCACCAATCTCTGCAACTTCTCTTCAGAATCTCCCAAGAGCACAGTGTCATCAGCAAAGAGCAGCTGTGACAACTCCCACTTTGTGTGTGATTCTTTATATTTTAACTCCACGCCTCTTGCCAAGACCCTCGCATTTACTTCTCTTACAACCCCATCTATAAATATATTAAACAACCACGGTGACATCACACATCCTTGTCTAAGGCCTACTTTTACTGGGAAATAATTTCCCTCTTTCCTACATACTCTAACTTGAGCCTCACTATTCTCGTAAAAACTCTTCACTGCTTTCAGTAACCTACCTCCTACACCATACACTTGCAACATCTGCCACATTGCCCCCCTATCCACCCTGTCATACGCCTTTTCCAAATCCATAAATGCCACAAAGACCTCTTTAGCCTTATCTAAATACTGTTCACTTATATGTTTCACTGAAAACACCTGGTCCACACACCCCCTACCTTTCCTAAAGCCTCCTTGTTCATCTGCTATCCTATTCTCCGTCTTACTCTTAATTCTTTCAATAATAACTCTACCATACACTTTACCAGGTATACTCAGCAGACTTATCCCCCTATAATTTTTGCACTCTCTTTTATCCCCTTTGCCTTTATACAAAGGAACTATGCATGCTCTCTGCCAATCCCTAGGTACCTTACCCTCTTCCATACATTTATTAAATAATTGCACCAACCACTCCAAAACTATATTCCCACCTGCTTTTAACATTTCTATCTTTATCCCATCAATCCCGGCTGCCTTACCCCCTTTCATTTTACCTACTTTCTCACGAACTTCCCCCACACTCACAACTGGTTCTTCCTCACTCCTACAAGATGTTATTCCTCCTTGCCCTATACACGAAATCACAGCTTCCCTATCTTCATCAACATTTAACAATTCCTCAAAATATTCCCTCCATCTTCCCAATACCTCTAACTCTCCATTTAATAACTCTCCTCTCCTATTTTTAACTGACAAATCCATTTGTTCTCTAGGCTTCCTTAACTTGTTAGTCTCACTCCAAAACTTTTTCTTATTTTCAACAAAATTTGTTGATAACATCTCACCCATATATATATATATATATATATATATATATATATATATATATATATATATATATATATATATATATATATATATATATATTTTACAGAAAATATATATAGGGAAGTACCACCTCTATAGCTGGAATGGGGACCCTCATCCTCAGAGAAGACAATAAACGTACCTCAGAGAAAACTCAAGGTTCTCCCCGGAGCTGATGATATATATATATGTACTTTACACGGTTAGCTTGAATGATACCAGGTGAAAGTGAAAATAATGAATGACAAAATGTAAATAAGCATAGGTGTACGAGTTAACAAGAGAATAACAGTAGTTTGTATACAATTATATCCAGAGGTTTATGAGTAAACAAATAATGATAAGTACTATAATTATAATTATAAAAAAAATGCATAATAATTGGTAAATTAAGGAAGATTTGATCCAAATATTAAAATATAATTAATTATTGTAACTAACAGAGGCAGTTGATGATGAAACGTAAATTTAATAGTGAACGATATTAAGGTAACATTTTTTGTCGAGTCAATTTGTTTGCTGTGTGGCTAAATGTGTACAATGAAAATGTCAGTGTGATTGTTGTCAGGCTTAATATGTTGCGAATAAAGTACAGTGTATATTTATTTATTGAAAAATGCGTTTTAGTGAACTAAATATTTTTAGATTTTTTGCAAAATTTACTATCAATTAATTCCTATAGTAAGTTATGTACAATGATAATATTATTTAAATGTGTGATGGTGTATATAAGACACTCTGTAGTTATTCTCAATAACAATATAAAAAGTAACAGAATCACTGAGGTGGTCCTTTAGGCTCGTGCTAGGTAAGTGTGGTGATGGGATGATGTGAGGGTGATGATGGGATGATGTGAGGGTGATGGGATGATGTGAGGGTGATGGGATGATGTGAGGGTGATGGGATGATGTGAGGGTGGTGATGGGATGATGTGAGGGTGGTGATGGGATGATGTGAGGGTGATGATGGGATGATGTGAGGGTGATGGGATGATGTGAGGGTGATGGGATGATGTGAGGGTGATGGGATGATGTGAGGGTGGTGATGGGATGATGTGAGGGTGGTGATGGGATGATGTGAAGGTGGTGATGGGATGATGTGAGGGTGATGATGGGATGATGTGAGGGTGATGGGATGATGTGAGGGTGATGGGATGATGTGAGGGTGATGGGATGATGTGAGGGTGGTGATGGGATGATGTGAGGGTGGTGATGGGATGATGTGAGGGTGGTGATGGGATGATGTGAGGGTGATGGGATGATGTGAGGGTGATAGGATGATGTGAGGGTGATGGGATGATGTGAGGGTGGTGATGGGATGATGTGAGGGTGGTGATGGGATGATGTGAGGGTGATGGGATGATGTGAGGGTGATGGGATGATGTGAGGGTGGTGATGGGATGATGTGAGGGTGGTGATGGGATGATGTGAGGGTGGTGATGGGATGATGTGAGGGTGATGATGGGATGATGTGAGGGTGATGGGATGATGTGAGGGTGATGGGATGATGTGAGGGTGATGGGATGATGTGAGGGTGGTGATGGGATGATGTGAGGGTGGTGATGGGATGATGTGAGGGTGGTGATGGGATGATGTGAGGGTGGTGATGGGATGATGTGAGGGTGGTGATGGGATGATGTGAGGGTGATGATGGGATGATGTGAGGGTGATGGGATGATGTGAGGGTGATGGGATGATGTGAGGGTGATGGGATGATGTGAGGGTGGTGATGGGATGATGTGAGGGTGGTGATGGGATGATGTGAGGGTGGTGATGGGATGATGTGAGGGTGATGGGATGATGTGAGGGTGATAGGATGATGTGAGGGTGATGGGATGATGTGAGGGTGGTGATGGGATGATGTGAGGGTGGTGATGGGATGATGTGAGGGTGATGGGATGATGTGAGGGTGATGGGATGATGTGAGGGTGGTGATGGGATGATGTGAGGGTGGTGATGGGATGATGTGAGGGTGGTGATGGGATGATGTGAGGGTGATGGGATGATGTGAGGGTGATGGGATGATGCGAGGGTGGTGATGGGATGATGTGAGGGTGGTGATGGGATGATGTGAGGGTGATGATGGAGTGATGTGAGAGTGGTGATGGGATGATGTGAGAGTGGTGATGGGATGATGTGAGTGTGGTGATGGGATGATGCGAGGGTGGTGATGGCATGATGCGAGGGTGGTGATGGGATGATGTGAGGGTGGTGATGGAGTGGTGTGAGAGTGGTGATGGGATGATGTGAGTGTGGTGATGGGATGATGTGAGGGTGGTGATGGGATGATGTGAGGGTGATGGGATGATGCGAGGGTGGTGATGGGATGATGAGAGGGTGGTGATGGAGTGATGCGAGGGTGGTGATGGGATGATGTAAGGGTGGTGATGGGATGATGTGAGGGTGATGGGATGATGTGAGGGTGGTGGGATGATGTGAGGGTGATGATGGGATGATGTGAGGGTGGTGATGGGTTGATGTGAGGGTGATGATGGGATGATGTGAGGGTGATGGGATGATGTGAGGGTGGTGGGATGATGTGAGGGTGATGGGATGATGTGAGGGTGGTGATGGGATGATGTGAAGGTGATGGGATGATGTGAGGGTGATGGGATGATGTGAGGGTGATGGGATGATGCGAGGGTGGTGATGGGATGATGTGAGGGTGGTGATGGGATGATGTGAGGGTGATGATGGAGTGATGTGAGAGTGGTGATGGGATGATGTGAGAGTGGTGATGGGATGATGTGAGTGTGGTGATGGGATGATGCGAGGGTGGTGATGGGATGATGCGAGGGTGGTGATGGGATGATGTGAGGGTGGTGATGGAGTGATGTGAGAGTGGTGATGGGATGATGTGAGTGTGGTGATGGGATGATGTGAGGGTGGTGATGGGATGATGTGAGGGTGATGGGATGATGCGAGGGTGGTGATGGGATGATGAGAGGGTGATGATGGGATGATGTAAGGGTGGTGATGGGATGATGTGAGGGTGGTGATGGAGTGATGCGAGGGTGGTGATGGGATGATGTAAGGGTGGTGATGGGATGATGTGAGGGTGGTGATGGGATGATGTGAGGGTGATGATGGAGTGATGTGAGTGTGGTGATGGGATGATGCGAGGGTGGTGATGGGATGATGCGAAGGTGGTGATGGGATGATGTGAGGGTGGTGATGGAGTGATGTGAGAGTGGTGATGGGATGATGTGTGTGTGGTGATGGGATGATGTGAGGGTGGTGATGGGATGATGTGAGAGTGGTGATGGGATGATGTGAGGGTGGTGATGGGATGATGTGAGAGTGGTGATGGGATGATGTGAGGGTGGTGATGGGATGATGTGAGAGTGGTGATGGGATGATGCGAGGGTGGTGATGGGATGATGTGAGGGTGGTGATGGAGTGATGTGAGAGTGGTGATGGGATGATGTGAGAGTGGTGATGGGATGATGTGAGTGTGGTGATGGGATGATGTGAGGGTGGTGATGGAGTGATGTGAGAGTGGTGATGGGATGATGTGAGAGTGGTGATGGGATGATGCGAGGGTGGTGATGGGATGATGTGAGGGTGGTGATGGAGTGATGCGAGGGTGGTGATGGGATGATGTGAGAGTGGTGATGGGATGATGTGAGGGTGAGGATGGAATGATGCGAGGGTGGTGATGGGATGATGTGAGGGTGATGGGATAATGCGAGGGTGGTGATGGGATGATGTGAGGGTGGTGATGGAGTGATGCTAGGGTGGTGATTGGATGATGTAAGAGTGGTGATGGGATGATGTGAAGGTGGTGATGGGATGATGTGAAGGTGGTGATGGGATGATGCGAGTCTGGTAATGGGATGATGTGAGAGTGGTGATGGATTGATGTGAAGGTGGTGATGGGATGATGTGAAGGTGGTGATGTAATGATGCGAGGGTGGTGATGGGATGATGTGAGGGTGGTGATGGATTGAAGCGAGGGTGGTGATGGGATGATGTGAAGGTGGTGATGGGATGATGTGAAGGTGATGATGGGATGATGCGAGGGTGGTGATGGGATGATGTGAGAGTGGTGATGGGATGATGTGAAGGTGATGGATTGATGTGAGGGTGGTGATGGGATGATGTGAAGGTGGTGATGGGTTGATGCGAGGGTGGTGATGGGATGATGTGAGGGTGAGGATGGAATGATGCGAGGGTGGTGATGGGATGATGTGAGGGTGATGGGATAATGCGAGGGTGGTGATGGGATGATGTGAGGGTGGTGATGGAGTGATGCGAGGGTGGTGATTGGATGATGTAAGAGTGGTGATGGGATGATGTGAAGGTGGTGATGGGATGATGTGAAGGTGGTGATGGGATGATGCAAGTCTGGTAATGGGATGATGTGAGAGTGGTGATGGATTGATGCGAGGGTGGTGATGGGATGATGTGAAGGTGGTGATGTAATGATGCGAGGGTGGTGATGGGATGATGTGAGGGTGGTGATGGATTGATGCGAGGGTGGTGATGGGATGATGTGAAGGTGGTGATGGGATGATGTGAAGGTGATGATGGGATGATGCGAGGGTGGTGATGGGATGATGTGAGAGTGGTGATGGGATGATGTGAAGGTGATGGATTGATGTGAGGGTGGTGATGGGATGATGTGAAGGTTGTGATGGGTTGATGCGAGGGTGGTGATGGGATGATGTGAGGGTGGTGATGGGATGATGTGAAGGTGGTGATGGGATGATGAGAGGGTGGTGATGGGATGATGTGAGGGTGGTGATGGGATGATGTGAAGGTGGTGATGGGATGATGAGAGGGTGGTGATGGGATGATGTGAAAGTGGTGATGGGATGATGCGAGGGTGATGGGATGATGTGAGAGTGGTGATGGGATGATGTGAGGGTGGTGATGGAATGATGCGAGGGTGGTGATGAGATGATGTGAGGATGGTGATGGGATGATGTGAAGGTGGGGATGGGATGATGAGAGGGTGGTGATGGGATGATGTGAGAGTGGTGATGGGATGATGTGAGGGTGGTGATGGAATGATGCGAGGGTGGTGATGGGATGATGTGAGAGTGGTGATGGGATGATGAGAGGGTGATGATGGAATGATGCGAGGGTGGTGATGGGATGATGTGAAGAAGGTGATGGGATGATGCGAGGGTGGTGATGGGATGATGTGAAGGTGGTGATGGGATGATGTGAAGGTGGTGATGGGATGATGAGAGGGTGGTGATGGGATGATGTGAGGGTGGGGATGGGATGATGTGAAGGTGGTGATGGGATGATGAGAGGGTGGTGATGGGATGATGTGAGAGTGGTGATGGGATGATGTGAGGGTGGTGATGGAATGATGCGAGGGTGGTGATGGGATGATGTGAGGGTGGTGATGGGATGATGTGAAGAAGGTGATGGGATGATGTGAAGGTGGTGATGGGATGATGCGAGGGTGGTGATGAGATGATGTGAAGGTGGTGATGGGATGATGTGAAGGTGGTGATGGGATGATTCGAGGGTGGTGATGGGATGATGTGAAGGTGGTGATGGGATGATGTGAAGAAGGTGATGGGATGATGTGAAGGTGGTGATGGGATGATTCGAATGTGATGATGGGATGATGTGAAGGTGGTGATGGGATGATTCGAATGTGATGATGGGATGATGTGAAGGTGGTGATGGGACGATGTGAGGGTGGTGATGGGATGATGTTAGGGTGGTGATGGGATGATGTGAGGGTGGTGATGGGGTGATGTGAAGGTGGTGATGGGATGATGCGAGGGTGGTGATGGGATGATGTGAAGGTGTTGATGGGATGATGCGAGGGTGGTGATTTGATGATGCGAGGGTGGTGATGGGATGATGCGAGGGTGGTGATGGGATGATGCGAGGGTGGTGATGGGATGATGTGAGGGTGGTGATTTGATGATGCGAGGGTGGTGATGGGATGATGCGAGGGTGTTGATGGGATGATGTGAGGGTGGTGATGGGATGATGCGAGGGTGGTGATGGGATGATGCGAGGGTGGTGATGGGATGAATGTTTTAAATGCGAATGTGAGGGGAAAGTTCAACAGATAAGAGTAGCGAGCGAGTATATGTTAACGGCATTAAGGGGACTTGAGCTAGAGTTCGTCACGGCCACGCTAGCTGGAGATTCGTCTGTAAAAACTTGCATTTGTGGTCACAGAGGTGCCTGTGCTAACCTTCCTATGGTGTAGAAATATACCTAGTTGGACGAATCTTATTGTGGCTAGCTGGTCCAGTGGCTAACGCGACGGTCTGGAGTTTTGAGACTCTCTGATCGCGGGTTCTATCCCCGCCCGTGGCATGGTTTGTGACGATAGTTTGATTACCAGTTTGCTTGTTAAGGTAGGGTCAGTGTCTAGCTCCCGCTATCTCCCCCCCCCTTTTTCCACCCAGAAAGGTGACGTGTGGGGCTCCGACCAAATGGATAATCACTTGACTCACAGCTCCCAACGCAACTGTAAGTAAAAGCCTCTGCTGTTTTTAATGGATATATTGGTTAAAAGCTTCTCTTTTAACTAACTGTGGAGACTAAATTTATCCTTCCTTAAATTTCATGTTTAAATCCTCACCAGTCTTTTAATTTCCGTACAATTATCATGGAGAGTGATTTGTCGAGCAGTGAGTTAACCTTTCTCTTTCTAGCTTGGAATGCCAGCTTGGGTCATCTGACGTCCCAGAACTCACATGAGTTCTGGGACGACACTTTTTATGTACATACCTAAGTGTAGCCAACCCTGGGCAACTACCTCTCATCTTTGCAGTAGTGAAGGACCTACGTTCCTATTATCTTGACGGATTATTCAAAGCTAGAGACACTGTGACGAAGAAGTCGTTGGGTTGTCACTCAACAGCTGTGACCTCCTCCCCACATCCTCAGCAACGGCTACAATTTCTACAATACGCAGTGTCAACAACATCAACCAGACACACCAGTCTAACTGTACATATTAGCGTTGAATTCAAATATCATTTTTATATTTCATTTTTCATTTTTCTTTCAAGTAGGACAAAAGTTCATATTTAAATGTTTTATATTTTCAATTATAACAATAAAGTGTTTATATATGTGTGTTATTATTCTTTTTCTATTCATTAATTTTCCTAAGGAGGAGCCATCCTTGGTAAGACCAACTTAAGATCTTACATGGTTGAGTAAGCCTTCACAGCGAAATTTCTGCTTTGCGTCTTTCAGTAGGTTGTTGTTGGAATTCCTAAGATGAAGACACTTCATACGATGGGAACATAAATTACTCATCCCGGCCCCATGTACAGTTCCCGCAAAAACAATCCGATTTACATATATGAGTTTCTACGGTAACAGCCTCCTGTGAAGGGACGTTTTACGTTGTCCGACTCCTGTGAAGGGACGTTGTGCGTTATCAGCCTCCTGTGAAGGCTGCTGATTCTCTACATTGCTATTGATTCTAGATTTTCTTTATATCGTTTACTACTTCCTTATGTTCATTTAATTCCCTCCCAACTCTTTCCAAAAGATCGTCTGTCTTCTCATGTCGAATGAAAAATGAATTCATTCCAGATGGGGATTGGCGCTCCAGTGGTACTCATGTGCCGATGGGTCACACTCACCCCAACACCTTATACGGAAATTCGAGGTTTTGTTGATTCTGGATACTGAAGGATGAATGGTCAGTAAGGGATTTTCAGGTTGTTAGGTAAGACACATATGCAACAGTTAGGTATCTTTATTATGAAACGTTTCGCCTACACAGTAGGCTTCTTCAGTCAAGTACAGAAAAGTTGATAGAAACAGAAGATACTTGAAGACGATGTAATCAGTCCATCACCCTTAAAGTTCAAAGGATTTTCAGAGAGTGTGAAGACTTAAATTTAGTGTTATCAGTATGATTTTTTTGCGTTTTCAGAAAATCTATGCGTGACGAGTGTTAATAGATTAGTTTTCTTTATTGATTCAGAAACATTGAGTGGTGAATGTTAATAAATTACTCTTTTATAATGATTAGGAAACACTGTGTGACAAGTATAATAATTTTATTTCTTTGCTAAGGGTGAGAAATACCGGATCAGAGTTTGTACCTGCGTTAAAAATGAGTATTATTCGAGCGCTAAACCCTACCTTGTATAAACTCATTCCTCAATTCATTCGACTCATATGAGAATTATTATAATCATCGGGGAGCGCTAAACTCGTAACGATTATATACTGCCTGTGGGGGGCCGCGGATGGAAGACATTTACACTTAATTCAGGGAACTGGAGCACAGATCCAATTCCCTAGATCAAGAGCCTCTCACCAGCGTCAAAGAATCTCCCGTTAGGGGTCGACTAGAGAAGAAAATGGACGTTCCTTTGGAGAGGGAGGGGGGGGGGACTTCCTTAAATGAACACAAGCAAGTATTGAACGATGTAAAATCCTCGTATCAGTAGTAATGAAGTTTGAGAATATTTCATATTATAATGTAGAGAATCACCTTCACAGGAGTCGGTTAACGACGAACGTCGCTACACAGGACGACGTTAACGTAGAACGTTCCTACACAAGACGATGTTAACGTAGAACGTTCCTACACAAGACGATGTTAACGTAGAACGTTCCTACACAGACGATGTTAACGTAGAACGTTCCTACACAGACGATGTTAACGTAGAACGTTCCTACACAAGACAATGTTAACGTAGAACGTTTCTACACAAGACAATGTTAACGTAGAACGTTCCTACACAGACAATGTTAACGTAGAACGTTCCTACACAAGACAATGTTAACGTCGAACGTCCCTAAACAGGACGATTATAACGTAGAACATCCCTACACAAGACGATGTTAACGTAGAACGTCTCATTTGTAAATCAGATTTTTTTACGAAAAATGTACATAGAGCTGGGATGAGTACTTTACGTTTCCATCGTATGAAGTGTCTTTATCATATGAATTCCAACAATAGCCTATTAAAAAACCCAAAGTAGAAATTTCGAATATAATATATTCATCCCTATCACCGCCCTCATTTAGCATATCTGATGATGATGATGATGATGATGATGATGATGATGATGAATAAACTGCACATAAGATATGAAGGTAGTTAAAAATTTAGAAATGATAGTTACAGAAAGGAAGAATAGTAGTCGATGGTGACGCTGATGTGACACGGAGTTGTAATCTTGAAAGGCTACATTTTGAATGTTTTACATGTATATAATGTCACTTGTGTGTTTGAGATATAAAAATTTTTTCTTGAAATTGCCAAAAAATCCTTGTAAAAATTTGTAATTATTTTTCATGCATGACTGTGTTTAATATGCATATTTCACTATTGATGTGGTTGTACATGCTTACTTACCGTTGGGGGACCAGGAGCTGTACCTTAAGTTCCACATTAATGGTCAGGTCACCTGCTTACCCTTCGAGGCCAGGAGCTACACCTTAAGAGGCGCATTAAGTGAAAGGGTTATACTGAATATACCTTTGATACACTGAATTGGTAAAATGAGCCTTATGTACAAATGGATTACGATTCAGAACAGCATAACACAATTTTATTTAGTTACAAGACCGCGAGAGTGAAACTCTAAGGATAACACGACCTATATTTCATTATTATTAATATTTATTCGTAATTATCTCTTGAAAAAAATCGAATTTTCATATTTACAAATATAAATCGGAGAAAATATTCTTGATGCGAGGAAATGGAGTGAGGATAAACTCTCGAGGAACTGAAAACGAAATTTCATTCGCCGAAGTCTTGGGAAAAAAAATTTGTGATTTGTTTCTTTAACAAATTTGATCCTACGAAATGGAGCTAACCCTAGCCTGAGACCATAGAGCTAGCCATAGCAAATGTATATATATATATATATATATATATATATATATATATATATATATATATATATATATATATATATATATATATATATATATATATATATATATATATGTCGTGCCGAATAGGCAGAACTTGCGATCTTGGCTTAAATAGCAACGCTCATCTTGCCATATAGGACAAGCGAAAATTTGTGTATGCAATAATTTCGCCAAAATCATTCTGAACCTAACGAAGAAAATATATTTCACTGTGTTTGTTTAGTATTAAATTATTGTAAACAAATCTAAAATATATTTAGTTGGGTTAGGCTAAAATAAATTGCTCTTGTTATAATAAGGTTAGGTAAGTTTTCTAAGATTCTTTTGGTGCAAAATTAAAAATTTTTACATTAACATTAATGAAAAAATATATCTTTAAATGTATAAGAGAAAATCTCAGAAAGGACATAATTTTAAATGAGTTCTTGCTAATTGACCAGTTTTACATATTCGGCACGACATATATATATATATATATATATATATATATATATATATATATATATATATATATATATATATATATATATATATATATATATATATATATATATATATATATAGATAGATAGATAATATATAGATATACATGCAATAAGATCACAGTAAACAGATGATATCACAATATTCATAACAACCACTGTGAAAAAATAGTGAAATTAACAAAAGTGGTTAACAGGAAGGCATATAAGGACGAGACAACACTTCGCTGTCACCCACGACGCCCAACAACACCTGACTTAATATGATGATGTAGGTAGGTAGTCAATGATCCTTGAAACATAGCTTATATTCTACCCATGGACCACTAACTATCTACCTACATCATCATAACTAACAAACAAAGGCACAATACCGTGACTGGAATGGCACATAGAAGAGAGGAGCTTACGGCGACGTTTCGGTCCGCATTGGATCATTTACAAAGTCACACTAACGAAAAGGAGAGAAGGATGAAGTATATATAAGCAGGAGGTGGTAGTAGTAGTAGTAATAGAGGTAAAAGGTAGTAGTAGTAGTGGGGAAGGTAGTATGGAGGAAGAGGAGCCAGTCAAATACTAAGAAAGAGGAGCACTACAAGGGAGCTAGGTGCCCACAAGGGAGCTAGGTGCCCACAAGGGAGCTAGGTGCCCACAAGGGAGCTAGGTGCCCACAAGGGAGCTAGGTGCCCACAAGGGAGCTAGGTGCCCACAAGGGAGCTAGGTGCCCACAAGGGAGCTAGGTGCCCACAAGGGAGCTAAGTGCCCACAAGGGAGCTAGGTGCCCACAAGGAAGCTAAGTGCCCACAAGGGAGCTAGGTGCCCACAAGGGAGCTAGGTGCCCACAAGGGAGTTAGGTGCCCACAAGGGAGCTAGGTACCCACAATGGAGTTAGGTGCCCACAAGGGAGCTAGGCACCCACAAGGGAGCTAGGTGCCCACAAGGGAGCTAGGTGCCCACAAGGGAGCTAGGTGCCCACAAGGGAGCTAAGTACCCACAAGGAAGCTAGGTGCCCACAAGGGAGCTAGGTACCCACAAGGGAGTTAGGTGCCCACAAGGAAGATAGGCACCCACAAGGGAGCTAGGTGCCCACAAGGGAGGTAGGTGCCCACAAGGGAGCTAGGTACCCACATAGGGTAAGAGCAAGAACACACAGGGGGGGAATAACTAAATAAATAAAAAAGCAACAAATACACAGGGCAGAAGAAAGACAACCCACGAGCCCCTTTGAGGCGGGGTAGATGGCAGACCAGAGGCCTAGCTTCTCCCTACGAGCCCCGTGAGGGCGGGGAATGTGGCTAGGCCTGGGGACACTTGGTCCCAAAGATGAGGAGGTACTTGTACCTCCTCCCATGGGAGACTTAAGTCTCGAGACACTCCCCAGATAGGGAGCCAAGGCCGGGTCACCACTACTTGGAAAAGACCCGGGCCGGGAGAATACCGGCGAATAAAAAAAAAAAAAAAAAAAAACCCAAAGGAGAAAAAGGAAAGAGGAAAAGGGGAAGAGGGAGAAGAAGAAAAAGGAGGAATCAGGTTAGGTCACGAGTGTTATGAAGTTTGGAGCATTTTACAATGCAGTGGGAGAGGAAGGCATCTACAGAGACGAAGCCAGGACTAAGATTCATACAAGGAAAGTTGTGTATTAGGGAGGATTCAACCAGACGGCTCCCTAAGTCTGTCAGAAAGAGATCGGCCAGTTTCTCCAAAGTATATTGAAGAGGACAGGAGGAACAAGAAATAGAGTAGACACCAGGAGCATCTGTAGAGGGAGGAGAGGTATGAACGAGGTTAGTGAGAAGAGTGTTAGTCTGGCGGAAAGTAAGTTTGATGTCTAAGGAACGGAGAGTGTTGTTGAGATTAGAAAGGCCAGAAATGTAGGAAGGCAGAGGACAGAAGAGTTCCCAGGAGTAGAGAGTTTGGGAGAGAAGAAATTAAGTTTAGCACGTGAGAGGGCAGAGTCTATGAAATGGGAAGGGTAGCCAAGACGGGAAAATGAATTATGAAGAGTGGAAATTTCAGACTGAAGGAACTGAGGATCATAAATGTGGAGAGCACGGAGAAAGAGGGCGATAAGAACACTTTTCTTGACAGAGGAAGCATGTTAAGAAAAGTAGTGAATATACAAGCCTATAAACAGTGGCATATTGGTCAATAAGGTAACTCTCCTCTTTTGATGAGTCTATAAATTCCTCTTTTCTCTCCTAGTAGATGCTTTAGCCTTAAGAACATAAGAACATAAGAACGAAGGAACACTGCAGAAGGCCTACTGGCCCATGCGAGGCAGGTCCAAGTCTCCTACCGGCTTAAGCCAATGCACCCAACCTAGTCAGGTCAGGTCACATTGACTTAAGGGAGGAACACGGCAACCGACCTGGTAGCACAAGCTATCAGGTCCAACTCACACCCACCCACATCCACTCATGTATTTATCCAACCTATTTTTAAAGCTACACAACGTTCTGGCCTCTATAACTGTACTCGGGAGTTTGTTCCACTCATCCACAACTCTATTACCAAACCAGTACTTTCCTATATCCTTCCTGAATCTGAATTTTTCCAACTTAAAACCATTGCTGCGAGTCCTGTCTAGGCTAGATATTTTCAGCACACTATTTACATCCCCTTTATTTATTCCTGTCTTCCATTTATACACCTCAATCATATCCCCATTTGTCTCCATTCACTCCTATCAAACACGCTCACGCATGCCTGCTGGAAGTCCAAGCCCCTCGCACACAAAACCTCCTTTACCCCCTCCCTCCAACCCTTCCTAGGCCGAAGGCGGGGTAGGGGTCGGCCTAGGAAGGGTTGGAGGGAGGGGGTAAAGGAGGTTTTGTGTGCGAGGGGCTTGGACTTCCAGCAGGCATGCGTGAGCGTGTTTGATAGGAGTGAATGGAGACAAATGGTTTTTAATACTTGACGTGCTGTTGGAGTGTGAGCAAAGTAACATTTATGAAGGGATTCAGGGAAACCGGCAGGCCGGACTTGAGTCCTGGAGATGGGAAGTACAGTGCCTGCACTCTGAAGGAGGGGTGTTAATGTTGCAGTTTAAAAACTGTAGGTAAAGCACCCTTCTGGCAAGACAGTGATGGAGTGAATGATGGTGAAAGTCTTTCTTTTTCGGGCCACCCTGCCTTGGTGGGAATCGGCCGGTGTGATAATAAAAAAAATAATAAAAATCATATCCCCCCTAATTCTACGTCTTTCTAGAGAGTGCAGATTCAGGGCCCTTAGTCTATCCTCATAGGGAAGGTTTCTGATACATGGGATCAACTTTGTCATCCTCCTTTGTACATTTTCCAGAGAATTTATATCCATTCTGTAATACGGTGACCAAAACTGTGCAGCATAATCTAAATGAGGCCTAACCAAAGATGTATAGAGTTGAAGAACAACCTGAGGACTCCTATTATTTATGCTTCTTGATATGAAGCCAAGGATTCTATTAGCTTTATTGCGAACACTTATGCACTGTTGTCTTGGTTTCAGATTACTGCTAACCAGAACTCCTAAATCTTTTTCGCAATCCGTAATATTAAGATCTTCATTATTTAGTTTATATGTGGCATGGTTATTGTCCTGTCCAACATTTAGAACTTTGCATTTGTCTATATTAAACTGCATCTGCCACTTCTCCGACCACTGCATCAGTCTATTCAAATCTTCCTGGAGTGCTCGAATGTCCTCGTCAGAATGAATTCGACGGCCTATTTTGGTGTCATCGGCAAACTTGCCGATGTCGCTCTTTATGCCCTCATCTATGTCGTTTATGTAGATTGTGAACAGCAGGGGGCCCAACACTGACCCCTGTGGAACACCGCTCGTGACGCTTCCCCACTCTGATTTCTCCCCATTTATGCAAACTCTCTGCTGCCTATTTGTCAACCATGCCTCTATCCAGGAAAAAATTTCTGCTCCTATTCCATGTGCTTTAATTTTCCTCAATAGTCTCTGATGTGGGACCCTGTCAAAAGCCTTACTGAAGTCCATATACACAATATCATATTCATTACCATGATCTACCTCCTCAAATACCTTAGTGAAAAAAGTTAATAAATTCGTAAGGCAGGAACGCCCCTTTGTAAAACCATGCTGAGATTCGTTGATTAATTTATGCTTTTCAAGGTGGCTACGAACTGCCTCGGCAATTATTGATTCCATAAATTTTCCCACTATGGAGGTTAGGCTTATTGGTCTATAGTTCGAAGCTAAGGACCTGTCACCTGTTTTGAAAATAGGTATCACATTTGCCATTTTCCACTTATCTGGCACCATGCCAGTTTGTAGTGATATGTTGAAAAGATTAGCCAAAGGTGTGCTAAGCTCCTCTTTACATTCCTTTAGAACCCTTGCATACAGTTCATCAGGGCCTGGGGATTTGTTAGGTTTTAATTTATCTATTTGCCTAAAGACCATGTCACTTGTGACCCTAATCGTGCACAGTTTATTATCGTCCTGTTCTACATAATTTATCATTACTGGAATATCGCTGGTATCCTCTTGTGTAAAAACTGAGAGGAAGTATGTGTTAAAAATTCTACACATTTCCTTATCACTGTCAGTGAGCTGACCCGAGGAACTTTTGAGTGGGCCTATCTTGTCCCTGATCTTACTTCTGTATACCTGAAAGAATCCTTTTGGGTTAGTCTTCGATTGTCTTGCAACTTTAACCTCATAATCTCTTTTTGCTTTTCTAATTCCCTTTTTTATTTCTCTCTTTAACTGAATATATTGATTTCTTAATTGCCCCTCTCCTCTTTTGATTTGCCTATATATGCCTCTCATTTGACCAATCAGATATTTTAATCTATTGTTCATCCATTTAGGATTATTTTTGTTTGATCTGATTTCCCTATTTGGAACATAATTTGACTGAGCAGCTAGAACTATGCCCTGGAAAGCATCATATCGGCAACCATCACCACCTACCTGACCCTTAGTCAGGTCATTCCAGTTCAGCCCACCTAAGTAATTTTTCAGTCCTATGAAATCAGCCAAGCGAAAGTCAGGGACGGAGACTTGATTGCCATTATTAGGGGAATTCCATGATATATTAAAACTGAGTGATTTGTGATCACTTTCCCCAAGCTCATCATTAACCTCAAGATTATTAATTAGTGTTTCCCTACTGGCAAGAACCAAGTCAAGGAGATTATTTCCCCTAGTTGGCTCTGTCACAAACTGTTTTAAAAAACAATCCTGGATCGTATCAAGAAAGTCACTTGACTCTAAATTTCCTGTCAAATTGCTCCAGTCAATCTGTCTATAGTTGAAATCTCCCATTAGCACAACATTTTCGTATGTAGATGCCTTACGAATTTCGTCCCATAGAAGTTTACTGCACTGCCTATCAAGATTTGGGGTCCTGTAAATCACACCCAAAATTAGTTTTTCTCGGCCCTCGAGAAGCTGTAACCAAACAGATTCAGTGGCTGACGCTTCTAATTTAATATCTTGTCTAACACAACAATTTAAATTGTCTCTGACATACATCGCTACTCCACCACCTTTCCTGTTGACCCTGTCAGTGTGGAATAATTTATAGCATTGTATGTGACATTCAGAGGGCATCTCTCTATCTTTCAGATTGAGCCAGGTCTCTGTTATAGCAATAATATCTATGTTTCCTGCACTTGCAATTAATCTTAGCTCATCTATCTTATTTCTTACACTCCTGCTATTAGTATAGTAAACCTTAAGGGAGCTAGTCCCTTGCTGCCGTCTGCTCTCCCCCTTTGTTTGCTGACCTGATCTATTGTCTTTATTTATAACTTCATGCTGAGTGCCTTTTATACATTTACTGTTTCCAACCCTAGTGTTGCAACCTGCTTGTTTCCCACACACACCCATACCTCTATCTTCCATCAGTTTAAAATCATAGGCATTTCACCAATGGCCTTCTCAATCGAGTCTGCAAGTGCTACCACCCCTGCCCCAGAGAGATGTACCCCATCCCTTGCATACATATCATGTTTGCCATAAAAGTTGTTCCAGTTGTCAATGAATGGGATTGCAAGTTCCTTGCAGTATCTGTCTAGCCAGCAATTTACACCAATTGCCCTAGACAACCATTCATTTCCTACTCCCCTTCTAGGCAAGATGCTACATATGATTGGGATCCCTCCCTTAGACTTAATGAAATCTATAGCTGACCTGTACTTATCTAGCAGCTCTTCTCTCCTACCCTTCCCAATATCATTTCCACCAGCACTGAGACAGATAATGGGCTTGTTCCCATTACCTGACATGATATTATCCAGCCTGTTGACAATGTCCCCAACACCAGCTCCAGGGAAGCACACTCTATCTCTCATCTTCTTATTCCTATTACAAAAAGCACGGTCAATATATCTTACCTGAGAGTCACCAACCACAAGAATGCGCTTACCTCCATTAGCAGGGGCAGTAGTACCCTTACCTTCACTGGCCACTGAAGTACATTCATCCTGGAGAACAGAGAAGCGATTTCCTACCTTCAGATCTTCACTCTTAAGTTTCCTTACTCTGATGCGCCTCCCATTACTGTGAACCACTCGCCACTTGTAGCAGGTGCTGGGCTGCACCTCACTGCTGGTAGCCGTTCCTACCTCCCCACCTACAGCCTCCTCACAGCGAGAGACAGACTGCACCTCACTGCTAGAAGTCTCATTCCCCACAACTCCAGCCACCTCACACTCTCTCCCAGACCCATTGAGGTGGACCTTCAGCCTCCTAATCTCCTCCTGGAGAAGCAAGACCTCCTCCTTCAACTCTCCAACCTCAATTTTTAAAACACTGCAGAAGCAAGCCATGCTTTGTAACCGTCCACGCTAATCCCCAAAGCAGCTCAGGGTCTGTGACCTCACTTGACGACTGACCACTGTTAACCCATTTGAGATTGTTATTATTTGATCTAATTTCTCTCTGGGGAATATATATACTCTGAGCACGTTGTACATTATTGAAAAAAAATCATAAGCGCAGATCCCTTCGTAATCGTAAGTATGATTATCGTCAATAAAATCATTAGCAAGATTACCCCAATCGAGATTAGACAGATGTTCCCTAAGTCCAATATAATCGGCAGAAAGAAAATCGGTGACTTTTACCGTATTATCCTTATTCTCGTACTCCCAGGTAATGTTAAAAGTAATAGATATGTGATCACTTGCGCCAAGCTCTTCAGTGATCTCCAGATTATTTATGAGTGTTTCTTTATTTGACATGACTAGGTTGAGCAAATTATTACCTCAGGTAGGCTCTGTTACACACTGCTTCAGAAAACAGTCCTGAACTACTTCCATAAAGTCACTGGACTCCTGACTACCGGTCAAAGAAGTCCAGTCAAATTGACTAAAGTTAAAATTCCTTCCTATCACTACATTATAGTGTCTAGAAGCCCTGGAAAAATAAACACGTAAGTAGTATAATGTGATCTTTTATTTACAACGTTTCACCCATACAGTGAGCTTTATCAAGTTACGTATTTATAGGATGGAGTCAGGTGGAAAATGTTGGGTAGGTTGGATCTGATAAGGACCTGCACGGAACTGGCGGGTGCGTATGTAATGTGGGATAACGATGAAGAAGTTTCTTGGCAAGTGGTTCAGCTATGAAGCAGTGGACAGTGATAAAGAATATGATATTGTTTACTTGGATTTTAGTAAAGCCTTCGATAGAGTACCTCACAAGAGACTCTTAAGAAAAGTGGCAACTCGTGGTATAGGAGGTAAAGTTCTAGCGTGGATAGAGGCATGGCTTACCAATAGAAAGCAGAGAGTTTCCGTTAATGGCGTCAAATCTGAATGGGGATTAGTCACTAGTGGCGTTTCACAAGGATCAGTTTTAGGCCCATTGTGGTTCATAATTTCCATTAATGACATTGATGAAGGAATTACAAGTGACATGAGCAAATTTGCTGTTTCAGACACTACACCTGTTTGAAGAGATATATTAAAAATATTAGTCAATGGTTCACAGAGTTCATTTTACACTCCTTAAGAGCCCTTGAAAAAAGTTCATCAGGGCCCTAGGATTTATTATGTTTCAGCTGGTCTACTTGTTCCATAACCATATAGCTAGTGACTGTTACATTACATAATTTTTCTTCTTCAGGCCCACTATAAAAATTAATTACTGGGATAATGTTAGTGTCTTCCTGTGCGAAAACCGAGAGAAAAAAAATTATTAAAAATAGAGCACATTTCATTCTTCTCGTCAGTAAGATGTCCAGAGTTATTTTTAAGGGACCGATCTTATCTCTAACTTTTGTTCTATAAACCTGGAAAAAAAAAACTTTTGGGCTAGTTTTTGAATCCCTGGCAACTTTAATTTCGTAGTCCCGTTTAGCTTTTCTTATCCCTTTTTAACATCCCTCTTAATGTCATTATTGATTCATAAGATGACCCTCATCTTTTTTGATGCGCACATCAATTCCTTTCTTCTCTCCATAAATTCCTTTCTTCTGCCCATAAATTCCTTTCTTCTGCCCATAAATTCTTTTCTTCTCCCCATAAATTCCTTTCTTCTCCCCATAAATTCCTTTATTCTGCCCATAAATTCCTTTCTTCTCCCCATAAATTCCTTTCTTCTCCCCATAAATTCCTTTCTTCTCCCCATAAATTTCTTTCTTCTGCCCATAAATTCCTTTATTCTGCCCATAAATTCCTTTCTTCTGCCCATAAATTCCTTTCTTCTCCCCATAAATTCCTTTATTCTGCCCATAAATTCCTTTCTTCTCCCCATAAATTCCTTTCTTCTGCCCATGAGGGCGTAATGTTACCATAGCTTATTTCTTGGGCAGCGTTGAGAACGGGCTGGAAAATATTTAATTAGATAATTTGAGTTTGAAAACAACTTGCCTAGTATGGGCAGGTAGACATTTATTATGTTATGTTCTTATTGACACCATATTCCATACTAATAATGCTAAATGGAATATGCCCGTATTGATACACAAAGGTTTCTTTAATTTTTGACAGATGTCAAATGTACTCTTGCAATTTCCTTAGGAATATTCATATATTTACATTTGACTACACAAATAAATTGGGATTGTATTATAAGGTTTTATTGTTCACAGATAACATTGGCTTCCTGAGAACAGGTTCCATCATTAAAATACAAATGAAAATGAGCATCAAGCAGCGCACAGTTTTGAGCTGTTCCACCAGTTGGCATCTGGTCGTTATCACAGCCACAGTTTGCCCAGTAAGGTGTTCCCATCTGTACAGGTTCTTGGTCTATCCACACCCACAGTCCTTCATGTCCCTCGTCTGTGGCGCCGATCCAGTAATAATCTATAGGGAAACCTGGAACGGGAATAAATGACCCTCGTTAGTATGCATACCATTTGTTTTTATTTATGTCTTTATCATTTTTAGTTTATTATTTTCTTCAAAATATCATGTAATGCAATATGTATCGAGAAATACGTATGAAGGGGTTCAGGGAAACCGGCAGGCCGGACTTGAGTCCTTGAGATGGGAAGTACAGTGCCTGCACTCTGAAGGAGGGGTGTTAATGTTGCAGTTTAAAAACTGTAGTGTAAAGCACCCTTCTGGCAAGACAGTGATGGAGTGAATGATGGTGAAAGTTTTTCTTTTTCGGGCCACCCTGCCTTGGTGGGAATCGGCCAGTGTGATAATAGAAAAAAATAAATACTAAAGTGCCAAACGAACAAATGACTTTAAAAGAACATACAATATCGTGAACCTGTAAATGTCCTCCGTAATTTTTTTATGGTTCCTATCTGTGGGGTGAAGCATAATAGTTAATACCGAAGAAAATTATTTACAGATCTCGGGTTATAGACACTAAGAACTGAATATCGTTCTGTTTACATTTGCTAATAATTTACTCATTAAGCTTTCCTAATTGCTGGAATACAGAAGAAATGCATTTCCAATGACCCTCGTGCACTTGATAAACTTTTAACCTAACAAACCGAACAACGGGAAGTGTATAACAGGCAACTCACAACTCTTCAGATGCAGTATTGTAGCACGAATCTATTTTGAACACATATTTTACTATCGCTGATTTCCAAAATGAGAGAAAAAATTAAAATTAACTGAAAACCTCCTTCAATACTCGCAAAAGACATTTACTTTTACTGTATCAACAATATTCAGGAAGGTGTTTATACTGTGAAGTGCGAACGTGCAAGTGGATCCTTGTATAGAGAGTAAGTTATTCCTAAGTATTTACTGTGAGAGTTTAATAAGTATTTTAGGGATAAATGCACTCTTTGTTCCGTTAAATGTAAGTCTGATATTTTACACTACCGTTCTCATAATGTGAAACACAGTCATGTGAAAAGCTTTCAAGACGGCAGGTCGACGTATTACCATTGTGTCAGAGGCTTAAAAATAATGAGTAACAATGTTGCAACATAATATATAATTTCTTGTGATTTTCCACAATTGTTGCCCATTATACATCACATCGTTCCATCACTGGTTTAGCTGGTACGTGCTTCCATGTTTCGTAATTCAGAATATGTACATCCCCCTCTCTCACATAATATGAAAGAATATCTATGTTAATTCCCAGTTATTACGATAGAAGTAAAAGGAATATCATGGGATACAATTAACAGTTACTGTGTCTCACTTTTGATCCAATAATGTTGAGTTGTCTATCTTATTGTATATTGGTCTATGCTTCATTAAAGTTTATCTTAAATACCAGCTAATTTCGTCATAATAAACATTAATAATACGATCCTATCTAATTTCTTATGTTTATAAAGTTATATAATAATGTTTAAAACTGAGTATATATTGTGTTAAGGAGTATCTTGTGTTGAATGATATTAGGATTGTATATAGTGATATTGTAAATGTGTTTCTGTTATCTGGTGGAATGGTAGCGAATTGGTTATTATAAATATTACCAACATTTAGGCTTCGCTGACATTCCTTTTATGTATTGTGCATATAAAGTTTTAAATAAATTATAAAAAAAAATCTTCATGTTTGTCTATGGGAACGTGGTAAAATTTCAATTTACAGCAAAGTGACCAGAGTCAATAGATATAAGGAGATTTGTCTGCTCGGGATTCATCTCTGAACGTTTTAATTGTGAATAGAATGATTTGTCATTTTGAAAGAAATTCACCTTTATTAGCAGAAGAATCTTATAACTTCATATTAATAATTACTACATACCGTTGCCGTGAATATGACGAATGAGAGCAGCGTACACCTCTCCATCATTCAGCTTAACTAAGTCGCCGCCGAGACTCTTACAGTGGTTACGCATAACACTCCACGTTCCCTTGTTCAAAATGTCAACATACATACAACGTCCTCCCACCTCCTGGAATGGCGATTCACAGCTGACTTCTGTATGGAGATAGATTAATGGTAAATAACACAACTTTTTATAAAATAATTGTGGCACAATTGTTTACCCAATGGGAATAAATAAACAAATATGTTTCATTAACTACTCGATCCATATCCCAGGTCCCAGTCTTATGTATGTCAAGGAACGCAAGGAGTCTTGTGTCTTTATCTTAGCTTCCTCAAAGGGATAAATTTCATCCACTTCCACCTCTTCTCCAAACCATATTCCCCATATGCTTTTTTTGTTAAATTTATAAGAAACCTAGCACTTGTTACTTAACACCACAGAAAGTTCATTGTATGAATTTTTATGGTATGACCTACAATTATTTTAAGAGTAGTCCTAAAGGCACACATATAAAAGTAAACTATGATAACCTGACCTGTGATAACCCAATAAAGAAACAGACTTATTTTTGATCAGTTACTTCATAGAAACCAATTTTGTTTAATATAATTGTTACACTAAAACTTACACAATTTAAAATAAAGAGAATGTTTCTCTCGAGAAAAATAACACAATAATAAAAGATTGAAGCGAACCAGAAGATATATTCCCTAGTTATTACACATAATTTTTTTAGATTTTATTTAAAACAGTGCATACAAATATACATAGGTAGTTACGTATATAACAGTAGTACAGATATATATGTTATTATTACAATCAAAAAGAAGCGCTAAACCACAAGGGCTATACAGCGCAGCAGGGCAGGAAGGAAGCGAGGGTATCAGGTGGCAAAAGGTAGAAAGATGATTACTAGGTTACGGAGAACAGCAGGGCAGTGGATAGTGAAGGGGTAGAGGGTAGCAAGAGATTGAGGTAGAAAGGGCTGAGGGGAGTGCGGAAGGTATCATCATCAGAGTTTGTGGAGTAAATCAGTCGTTGTCAAGAAGTCAATGAGAGAGTCAGGATTAAAGGAGGGTCCATCAGCAAGAAGGGAAGGTAAAGAGAGAGTAGTAGAGCGGAGACGACGTTGGAGGTAAATTCTGCGTGCTCGTTGATAGAGAGGGCAGTCTAACAGAATGTGGCTAACCGATACTGGAACCTGACACTTCTCACAGAGAGGAACAGGGTGCCTCTCCATGAGATACCCATGAGTAAGACGAGTGTGGCCAATGCGAAAACGGGAGAGAGTGATCTCCCAAACTCGACACTGGTGACAAGAAGACGGCCAGTGACCAATACTCGGTTTAATAGATTGAAGTTTGTTACCGAGCAGAGTAGACCAACGTTGTTGCCAACGGGTGTGAAGGTGGGTAGCTATTCCAGCAAAATAGCCCGAAAATGGAACACCTCTATATGAAACTGGTAGGTCACGTACTGCTGACCGCGCAACAGTGTCTGCCTGTTCATTGCCCTATACGTCAACATGACCAGGGACCCAACAAAAAACAATATCTTTATGCTTGGTAGAGATGCGGTGTAGCCAAAGTTGGATACGGAGGACTAAGGGGTGAGGTGTATCAAATTTTCGTATAGCCTGAGTCTGAGACAACCACAAATGATGACACGGGCATAGATGCAATACGGATAAGTGCTGCAAGAATGGCATACAATTCAGCATTAAAAATGCTAGCCGAAGGTAGTAAATGCCCTCATACGATGCTGTCCGGAAACATTGCTGCGAATCCTACGCCGTCAGAAGACCTAGAGCCATCTGTGTACACTGCGATGGCATGAGAATGAGAGTGGAAATGGTCAAGAAAAAGAGAGCGGGAAGCTACCGTAGGCAGTTGGGCTTTCGAGCAAGGGAGTGAGAAAGAACAGACTCGAACAGCTGGAACTTCCCAGGGGGGTAGGGAAAAGTGAGATGCTACATGAACATATAAAGGTGGTAACTGAAGGGAAGACAAGAGCGAATGTAGGCGAAGAGAGAAGGGACGGAGTAAACAGGGGCGGCGAACAAATAAAGAATGTCTACTAATATCAGTGACCATTCTATAAATGGAAGGTTTGCGGAGATCGTGAGAGCGTACATAGTAGCGAAGGCAATGGGCATTACGGCGATCGGACAAGGATGGAACGTTCGCTTCTGCATAGAGGCTCTCAACAGGGGAAGAGCGAAAAGCACCAAGGCATAAACATAATCCTTGGTGATGGATGGGGTTAAGGCTAGAGAGAATAGCAAGAGATGCCGCTGAATAGATCTGGTCACCATAATCGAGTTTCGACAAAATGAGGGTGGAATGTAGGCGAAGGAGAGTTCGACGATCAGCTCCCCATGAAAGATGAGCAAGGGTTTTAAGAAGGTTCAGCCGGCTGTGATAAGTTGCCTTCAGAGAGGTAATGTGGGGTTTCCAGGATAACCTACGGTCAAAGAGAAGGCCTAGAAACCTGATTGTATCATGTTCAGGGATACGGGAGCCATAGAGGTACAAAGGATGATCGGAGATGACAGAGCGTCTAGTGAAAGTAATTTGGTGAGTTTTAGTATTGGAAAATTTAAATCCATGTGTGGTAGCTCAATTGGAAACATGGTCGACCACATGCTAGAGAGAAACTGTAATAAGGTGACAGTCAGCGCCCGCACATGCAAGAGCGAAGTCATCAACATAGAGTGATGACCAAATATTTGATGGAAGACTAGAGGCCAAATCATTTATAGCAAGGAGAAAAAGTGTTGTGCTCAGAACACATCCCTGAGGGACACCTTTAGCTTGGATAAAGTCCGGGGAGAGCACATTATTAACTCGAACACGGAAATGTCTGTCAGTTAAAAAGTTTTTAAGGAAGGATGGTAGATTGCCTGGGAGGCCTAAGGAGTGGGCTTGGGCCAAAATATTATACCTCCAAGTTGTATCATATGCCTTCTCAAGGCCAAAAAATATGGCAATAACTGAGTGGTTATTCGCAAAGGCATTACGAACATACATATCCAAGCGTAGTAAGGGGTCTATGGTAGAACGGCCCTTACGAAAGCCATATTGACGAGTGGAGACTGTTGTGTGTCTCTAAATACCACATTAAACGTCTATTTACCAGACGTTCCATCACTTTGCAAACTGCACTGGTAAGAGCAATGGGACGATAGTGGGAGGCTTCGTGTCCCGTAGTACCCGGTTTGCGGAAAGGGAGAACAATGGCAGATTTCCACAGCTGTGGACTGCAAGGGCTGACTGATGTAAATGTTGTAGCATACGAATATGAATGTCGTCGGGCCCAGCTGCCGATGATCGGCAAGCTAAGAGTGTTGCCTCCAGTTCCTGAAGTGTAAAAGGCACATTATACTGTTCTTCTCTGAGAGAAGAAAAGTCCAATGGTGCTAAGTCTCTGGCAGACTTTGAGGAAAGAAACGAGGGGCATAGGTGGAGCCCCAGAGAAAGACGGACCAGATGATTGCCAATTTCATTGGCAACATCTAGTGGGTTTGCTTTATCAACACCGGCAACCCGCAGAACAGGAGCCGGGTCAGGAGAATATTTACCACTCAGTTCCGTACTTTTTTCCAGACTGCACTCATAGAGGAAGCAGAGGTGATGGTGGAAACAATCTTGCCAGCAAGTGCGTTTATCGTCACGGATGACACGGCAAGCGATCGCACGCTTCTGCTTAAAATCAAGCAGGGGACCACCAAGGCATGCATTTCTGAGAATGCAGTTAAAACTGAGGACGAGAAGAGGTGTAAAAGCTCATCAATGGAGGACGAAGAAGGAACCTCACTAAAAGCAGTTAGTTGTGAGTAAAGGTCCCAATTTGCTTGATCAAATTGCCAGCGTGGGTTACGAAGAGGTGGTGAATATGAAGGGGAAGTAAGAATGATTGGAAAATGATCCCTGCCATGTAAATCCGGGAGAACAGACCAGGTGAAGTCTAGTGCAGCGGAGGAATAGGAGACTGAGAGATCGATGCAAGAGAGAGTATGAGTAACAGGATCAAAATGGGTGTGAGTACCTGTATTTAAAACATGGAGGGGGTGGGTAGCAAGAAAAGCCTCTAACTGAATGCCACGGGAATCACAGTGAGACCCCCCAGAGGAAATGATGGGCATTAAAATTGCCAAGTAACAGAAGTGGTGGCGGTAATGACGAAACAAGAAAGGCAATATCCGGGATAGATAATGCCCAAGAAGGAGAGAGATACGAAGAACAGAGTGTATACCACCTATGCAAGTGGATACGGGCTGCTGTGTAATGCAGCGAAGTACGAACAAATTGCTGATGGTACGGAATATCAGTGCATAGTAGAAGGGCACTTTCATTAAAGGTCCCATCAGGAAAAGGATCCGAAGAATACAATAAATTATAGCCTGAGATGGGATAGATAACAGCAGAGTGTAATTTTGGTTCTTGTAAGCAAACACCAACAGGGGAAAACTGGGAGAGCAACATCTGAAGCTCACTCCGATTACCCCTGAGGCCGTGTATATTCCACTGTAAATAGGCCATGATTGGCAACGATAAAGATACCAGAAATCTGAAGGCAAGGGTACCTACGGACTAGAGGAGTTAGAAAAATCCACATGCGGCGGCAGATGAAAACGTTCCAGCAGCGAAGGAACGGTGCGCTGCAAAGAAAGGAGTTGCACAGATGGAGGAGAGGAAAGAGAAGGAACAGAGGGTGGATCAGTGTCCATTGATGGTTTGGTCTCTGCAATATATTCAGAGACTGCTTCAAGTGTTTCGGAATTCAAAGACGTCGTATGGGAGACAATATTGGAGATGGAAGGAGGAGGATGAGTAAAGATTGGAACTGTAATGGACTGTACCAAGGTAGGGGGGGTGCAAGTGCGAAAGGGCGGAGGGAACTGGAGAAGAAGTGTGGGAGGGGACAGAAGAGGCAGAAACCTGGGAGGTGGCAGAAGAGGAAGAAACTTGGGAGAGGACAGGGAAGGAAGGCACAGTACGAGGAGGAGGGTGAACTTCCACACTTGTAACAGAGCCAGTGAGAGGGGAAGAACCAGGTACAGAGACCGGGGAGGTAAAATGAGGAGGTGGAAGAAGGGAAGGAGGGTTAAAGGAAATTTTTTGGACTTCTGAGAAGTAGAGGGACGATTGAGATGTGTCGTCATACGAGGTCTTGTCGATACCGGGGCTTGTGAGGGAGAACACAAAGAAGTGAGAACAGACTGAGGTGTTGAGGTAGGGACGTCTGAGCCCAGGACAGCAAAAGAATTAGATACAGGAGTGACTATGGGACTGGCAACTGCAGAGGAGGCTGCAGAATATGGGACCCCAGAAGTGGGGGGACGTTTTGAAACATGAGAATAAGAAACACGGGGTAGTCTCCCTTGGAGGCGGAGATGAGAAACTGCCATAGCATAAGGGAGACCTTCTGCCTCTTTGAGGTAACGGATTTCCCGCTCATTTAAATAGACCTGGCAACGGCGAGAGTATGAGGGTTAGCCTCATGACAAGGCAAGAGGAAGGCCGAATGCAAGACGTATTAGAATGGTCATCGGCACCACAGACTGGGGCAAATCGGATGGCCAAATCGCCAGCAATTTCTACACTGTTGTGGTGTAGGGATCACCTTTCGAACTTGTAACCGATGTCCTGCTACATAAACTGAAGATGGGAGTTCACGGCTGTCAAAATTTAAACGAGCCACATTGCAAGGGTATTGTCTCTGCCCGTGGGCAGGAAGGACATAAGTGTCTACCTTGAGGATTGAGAGATCTTGGAGTTCCAGCTGTTCGAGAATGTCATTGCCACATGTCTGGAAATTCTATTGGACTATGGTATGGGGCAGAATGACAGTACCACTACAAGAATTGAGGGAATGATGTTTTTCAATAGTGACAGGAATAGTATCCATATGTGAGAGAAGAGAAAGATCATGAGTTTGGCTAGCATTCTGGACAGTGATGATGCACATACCGCTCTTAAGAGCATGAAAGGAAATATCTCTACCAACATGGCATAGGAGCGCCTTGCCAATACTGTGGTCGGAGAGATAGACAATAGAGGAAGTCGGTTGTACAGTAAAGAATTTAGTCCATTGTGCATTCTGAAACTGAGGGTGGAAAGGGAGTGCATGACATGTCGATCTTTTCTGAGAAGAACGAGAAGGTGGAGAAGTATTATCATCAGGTAATTGTCGTTGGCGTTTAGGAGTGGGACCGGAGTTGGTCCGACGTGGAACGGGCTGGCTATTCGAAAATTGCCGCACCGTAGAGAGAGACGCCGAAAGCATAGTCAAAGGAGAGCGAAGGTCAGATAAATCGAAGGAGTCAGTCGAAACCCTAGTACCTGAAGCGGGTGAGGAAACAGCACCAGCAAGAGGTACAGGGGCATTAGGAGTGTCCGAAGAGTGGTCAAAAGACGAGGCAAGGTCAGAACGGGGTGCGGTAACAAGAAGGGGCCCGGGGGTAGCGCGGTCATGGATTGGGTCCTCCATGGTTAGGTTACTTCTTTCTTTTTGTTTTTAAGAAAAAAAAGAAAAGAAAAGAAAAAATAAATATAAAAATAATGAAACATTAATCCAAGAACGTGTCCTTGACACGTTTGTAATTTCATTTATAAATAATTATGATCACTGGCATTGTTATTCATACTGTACACACAAGATATTCGTAAAGTAACAGTTACTTAAACAATTTTATATACTCCATACTTATATACAGTTAAACCCCTGTTTTTTTATTTTATTTAAAACATTACAATACATTAATAAATAAATGAACCCCTCCACAGAAAACATGAATTTTCATTTTCGAAATACACACCACGAGTTTATCTTTGTGCTGACACAAAATATCCCTCATCCCCTATTCTTTTTATCCCTTTACACCTATGCTAAATACAAGATTACACAAAAATATATTTTTCATTATTCAAAATATATTACAATATACATGAATATTTCAATAATACTTATCACCCGACTAATAGGTGTGCATTGTCATTACACAGAATTCCATGAAATTTTCTTAAGAATTAATACAAATATTGACAATCCTCACAACCCCTTCCCGTCTTCTAAATACAGTGTACACATAGACAACTGCATGTCGTCATGATCCAATCATAATGACTTACATCCCCCCCATCCTTTTCCCCAGTGCAAAAAATAAATGCCACTTGCACTAGACTTCACAACATCTTACAACTGTTCACTGAAGTTATAAAATACAAACTAACATAATTATACCTTATGACAATATATAGATAACACAACTTTACAATAGTGAAGAATGTCAACTAATATGATAACAGTACACTAGATATTGAAATACACACTTGTAATACATATACCCAGATTTATATTAGCAAACACTTATTATCATGTTTATTGACAAGTTTTCAGAGCAATATCAGACTTGCTCTTTCACACACTAAGATAATATAACATTATAGCAACTAATCGAATTAATAAGCCGCCTCTCGCTTCCCATGAAAACACCACTACGGTTAAATCAGTGCTAAAATTCAAGATATTCTAGCAATTCTATATCCATGTAATTCATTCCTCCCCCCCTCCTTATGCAGAGACCAGTCCACCCAACCATTACAACACTAAATCGTGCAGCCCTCTCAGTCATACCCCTATACGATACCGGAAAATTTATAGCCTATCTACGTCCATACACTACCTCATTTATACACTGTTTTATAGAAATGTCCAGCTAAAGCCCTTGTTCTTTCCTCCCTCCCCCACTTCCCTCATCGCCCACGATATATAGATATAATCTGCCACTAAATACATGACGGCCCTCCTCACACTATCTCCCACTTCCTCTATATCCAAACTCAATGCCCTTAATACCACTAACCCTCTCCCACCCACCATATCCAAGACTCTGTGAAACCATAGACGTGCCCTCTCGATATGCTCACAGAAATACACCACATATGCTGTTCCCTCCTCCCCCCCACACAAAACACAACATTGAGACTGCAAAATTCCCATCTGATACAGTCGTACTTTAGTTGGCAAAATCCCATGTAAAATCCTATACATAGTTTCTCTCACCCTTGGCTTCAACCGTAACTTACGGAATACTCCCCAGATTCGTGTCCAATTATATAATGGAAAAACACACTCCCCTTCCACCACCTCATGACATCTTTCCAACCTCCCCAAAACGCACGCTAATACATTTCCCGGATTTCTTACCTGTAGTAAGTATCTCAACATACTCATACACTCCTCTAAGTCCCTACCCCCCTTCCACCACCGCCTCACATCTTCCATCACATCCCTCACTCTGACACCACGTTCCCCACCCAATCTCAGAAAACAGTGCTTCACATACATGCTCTTCAGTCTGCTACCCAAAGGAATTAAACCTAAACCCCCCATCGCCAGTGGTGTCATCACAACCGTCTGCCGCAGCCAATGACAACCATACCCCCATATAAAACACAGTACTTTGCACTCGCCGCACATCTTTCGCCATCAAGGGAATCACCACAGCCACGTGCCACAATTTAGGATAAATGAGTGTATTAACCACAATGACTCTGTTGTATAGTCAAACCACTCGATCTTATTCCCCCTAACCTTCGCAAGGCCCCTTGCACTACCCGCTCAGAATTTGCCTCTCTAGCCCCCTGCGCCGCCCCTCTGTATAAAACTCCACAAATTTTTACCTGCTCTACGACCTGCCATCCATACCTATTCCCCAGTTTCATTCCCACCCACGATCCAACCTCCAGTAATTTCGACTTTTCACTATTAACACACATACTGTTGCTCCACTAAATATTTCGACGATTCTGCCTACACTCTTTAACCCCTCCTCTTCCCCACCCAGACCGTCGTGTCATCAACATAACCAACTATACCCTTAGCACCCCTATGTCTTATTCCCCCCTCACTTACCCCTACATTAATCAACCTATAGAATGGGTCTTGCAGACATACAAAATAGGATCTGAGACATGGGGCATCCCTGCCTCAGTCCCCTACCCATACTAACCATCTTCCCCACCCTTCCATTTATTTGTACTCGTATTTCTGCACCTCTATATAAAGTTTCCACCCACCGCACAATTTCCTCACCGAAACCCATCCTCTTCATAATCATCCATAATGTCTCTCTCTCTACACAATCATAAGCCGCCTTCCAATCCAAAGCAAGTACATCTCCGCCGTCCTTCCTACGCTTCTCTATATAGTCCTTTATTCTCCCATGCCCACTAAACATTGTTCGCCCTGGCACACCCATCTCTCCCGTATCTATAACCTTTCCGATTACTTTACACAACCTATTACCTAAAACCTTGGCAAACAATTTATAATCCCCGCACATTAATGATAAACCTCTGTAATCTAGGATGCTATTCTGTACTTCCCCCTTCAGAACCATAACTACAACACCTGTTCTTTGTGTCAGACTCATACATTCCTTATCCTTCATCACATTTACCAACCACCAAGAATTCCTTCATGACCTCCCAGTTGCTCAAATAAAATTCATTTGGGATTCCATCTATCCCAGGTGTTTTCCCGACACTCATCCCCTTTAAAGCCATCCACACTTCCTCTTCATCTATTGGCTCCTCTATCACCACTCTATCTGATGACTCTAGGTTCCTCTATATCCCCTTCTCTAAAATCTTCAGGTCTCCCATCTTTCTTTTTCCCCCTCTCATATATATCTCAAACCACTTATCACTAAAACCACTCATACCTTCCGTAGTAACTAACCTCTGTCCCACCTTATACCCTCCCACATCCGTATGTACGTCCAACTTCATCATAGTCATTATCCTCTGCCGTATCTTTAATCACCGCAATACACAGGCGTATGACTTATCTCCCCATAAAACATCCTCCAATCCATCTCTCAATCTTTCACCATCAAATCCTGCATTCTGCATTTCCATCAATTGCGCTTTGATGCCCTCAATCTCTTGAACCGGATATATCCCATTAAAACCTTCATAGCACTGTTTCAACTGCCCTTTCAAATATCTCTGTAATCCATATTTCATTTCATTTGTCCACCACTCAACAAAACTAACACCATCTTCCAACTCCCTTAACAAGCTCACATTAATTTTCCAATAACTCACGTAACGCTTTGGTAAACCTCCCCATCCCACATCCACGACCACTCCTCTATGATCTGAAAATACAACATTTATAATTTCCGTGTTAGCAACCTGTATCCCCGGAGAAGCATAAATACGATCTAATCGTGCCGCATATCCTCTCCTCATATAAGTATGCTCCACGTTCCCCCCCTCCCCCCCTCACAACACCCACTAAACCTGCTCCCCCTAAAACATCCAGTAGGACCCCCAAAACACACCCTGCACCCCTCGGCTCTATATCTTTCCTACGTATCACGCTATTCCAATCTCCTCCAAATAATGAATAAACAGGTAACCCCCGCATATGATAAATTAGTGTGTCCCGCACAAAATCCTCTTTAACACGTCTATTGCTGTCCGCCGGCATGTATACACTCACAAAACACACACGTACCCCACCCCATGCCCCATCCACCCTCGATACTCTCCCATCTCCCCCTTCTTCCCAATGTAACAATTGGAAAGGACTGGTCTCAGCTATTAAAACAGCAGCACCTCCCTTAAGCTTCCCAGTTTACCCAGCATAAACTTTATATCCATCTACCAACAAATCCCTTCCATACTTAAAATTATGCTCTTGTAAAAATATGATTTGTATTCTAAGTCTCTTTAAAAAATCACTAAAGATCCTGCGCTTCACATCAGCCCTTAGGCCATTTACACTTTATATTAGGCACTTAAAAATGCTATCGGGGGCTTACCAATCGACCGATATCCTTGCGTGTCCTTACGTTTTTGCACAACATACTTTTCACAATATCCTTTCTTTGCCTCACCTTTAACCTGCCCCTCTCCCCCCCCCCCGATACTTTTTTTGGCACATCCATTGAGAGTTTCTTACCAGATCTTTGCGCTGGTGTTAGGACATCACTATCAGAAGCACCTGCCTCTTTCTTGCATGATGCCTCTACTATGTGCATGCCCTCATCTGCACTTTCAACATTGTGCATTTCAACCACAACCTCACAAATCCTCTGTGGTTGCCTATCCCCATCACCCACATTACCCACTTCATGAATTCCACCCTCACCTACAAGTTTCCCATCCGACACCACGCGTAGTGTCCCGTCCTCATTCTGATCATCCAAGAATTCTTGTATAACAGTGTCTATTGCAGCCGTAACTTGACTATCCAATTCCACTCGTCTCACCTCATCCTCTATACGCATATTCTCAATAACCTGAGAGACCTCCGGTAATGTTGCACATTCTTCCGGATTGTCCTCCACGATTTCACACCATGTTCTACGATCCTGAAGATGCTCTCCTGTAGACTGGGTCGTCACATCTCTCCTTCCCCACTTCTTTCCCCTCTCCATGTGTATCAGATGACGATCGACGAGGACACATCGCAGCCATATGATCATACGCTCCACACAGTCTACAGGTTCTTCTCTGCCCTGCATATGTTACATATACCTGAGTTCTAAAGTCACTCAGTGCCACATATGATGGTGTAGATTTGCGCAAAGATATCTTAAGGGTAAAGGATCCCTCACGCAGTCCAGCATACATACCATCAGACCACCTTCCAACTGATGCCTGATGTATAACACCATACTCATTGAATGTTGCTTTTATATCTTCTTCATCCGCCTCAAATGGGACATTCCGTAACTTTAATACTTGGACACGTCCCTCAGTCGTACTTCTAAACCAGGGTTAACCAACATACACACATCTTGGTAGTTTTCCACCATCTTGTTATATATCGCATTTCGAATTTCACAAAGATCCTTGTAGCTCCGTTTAAGGCAATTCCATACAGATCGTCGTTGTTGATGTAGTAGGTATCTCGTAAGATGGCAGGTAGCATAACAGATGCATTGGTATTATAAACCGTTCCTTTGAACACCTCAATACACCCAGTGTTGATTCTCCGCCTGGTAGCCTGCGCCATCTTGTGAAAATCACTCAGTGCTACCAACAGATGCTAGAGCAACAGCCAATGTCCGTCCTCCACCAAGGGTGAGTAACGAATGCAGGAGCAAGGCGTAGCACAACCTCTCGGCCCGAAAACGAAGAGGTCAATTATTGTGGCAACGTTTCGCTCTCCAGAAGGTTCATCAAGCCGTTAACGGCTTAATAAAGCTCCTGGAGAGCGAAACGTTGCCGCAATAAAAATGTCACATTAGTTACACTTGTGTCCTTTTACTTTACGTAATAAGGCTGCCTGGGTGAGAGGGGAAAAATTCCCAGAACCCTCTTCCGCAACCCAAATAGGGCTCTCAAACTACAGGAAAAGTCCTTCAAGTTTCCTTGTAAAATGTTCGAAACATTACGGGAAGGCCACACAGTTGTGACCTAGCAGTGAATGTGGCGCCATCTTCCCTCAGGAGAGTCAGACCTGGGAACCAGGCAATCATAACTTCTTGCATGAGATCAACAATCTACTGACATCTGGTCAGATAAAAGCTTCTTACACACCGCTCTCTCCTAACCTAACTGCACTCTAATATCATTGGTTTCCTTCACTGAATAAATAGTAACAGTTCATATTAGATAATATAAATTCGGCGAACAGAATAATTATATAGACAAATATAAGCAATAATATTAAGAGTACAATAATGCAAATAATAATCATGAGAATTGACATTACATAGTTTATGTGTTAGTTTGTTCATTAAATTTAATCCCTGATGTGTGAGATTTTTTATTAGTCACTTTCTAGGTATAGCACACTAGGGATACTTTAATAAAGTGTGGATGAGAAGAATAACTGGGGATATTTCCTGAAGTTGCGGTCTGAAAGTGTGGGTGGAAGGTACAAGTGGTATACTTCAATGAAGTGTAAGGTGGAAATATAAACACATATGCAGTATAATGTGATCCTTTATTGACAACGTTTCGCCCACACAGTGGACTTTATCAAGTCACAAACAGATTTACCTGGGTGGAAGGTATCAAGTCACAAACAGATTTACCTGGGTGGAAGGTATCAAGTCACAAACAAATCTACCTTCCACCCAGGTAGATCTGTTTGTGACTTGATAAAGTCCACTGTGTGGGCGAAACGTTGTCAATAAAGGATCACATTATACTGCTTGTGTTTATATTTCTATTGTGTCGGCATTTTATACCATTTACTTTCGAAGTGAAAGGTAAGGGAATAAGTAGAGATGGTCTCTGAAGGTACGGGTGAAGGGTATGACTGAAGATACTTGCCGAGACTGAATGATTTTTTTTTTTTTTAAATTTTTTTTTTTTTTTTTTTTTTTTTTTTTTTTTTTTTACACAGGGTTTGACAAGGTTAAGGATCCCTAGCTTTATTGACAGCTATTTACAGGTTAAGGATTCCTAACTTTATTGGCAAGCTAAGAGCTGTTACCTACATCAGCTCATTTGAAAGCATTTTTATTGTTATGAGACATACAAGTAGGGAACAGGATGAAGTTGGAGCCATCTGTGGGCCAGCATTTTCATTTGATCAACCGACTTTATCTCGTTGACATCATTATGCTGAACGAATGTGTTCCATACTCGAGTCATCCTGGGTATGTATGATCTCAGGTGGAGTGATGTTCTGGAGAAGGGTACAACCAGAGTGAAGTTGCTGCTTTCTGCCCGTCTTGTGGCATAAAAGCTTGTTTCACGCTGTCCTCGAAGTGGATCCAAGTGTGGTATTTTGACAATATTGGCCTTGTACATAACAGTAAGGCCACCCACATCCCTCCTATGTTGAAGGCTCTGCTGAAATGACAGATCTATCCAGGATGGGTCCAGGCGAGAGATGAGACGTCTTGCTCTGTTCTCTACTCTGTCAAGCAGTCGCAGATGAGAGGGGGGGCAGGCAAACCAAGAAAGTGGAGCATACTCAAGGTGTGAGCGTACTTGTGCATTTAACTGGGGATACTCCCTGCACAGTCTACCTGGAGCTGACACCTTCTATTAATGTGTGTTTACCTTGCAGGTAAGTGAATGTTGACAGTTCGCAGAAAGACAATTAACTATCACCGGTTACAAATTTCATCGTTATCATACGTGTAGCATATACACGAGCATACACGAATATTCGCAAATAAGGATAAAAAGGAATATAAGCTAATCTATAGTAGTACATATTCCTTATCGTCATGGAGGGCATAACGGATAAGGGATTTTGATGACCTATCTAAGAGATAATCAAAATCCCCTACTTTGCAGTAGATGTGGACACGAGAGGCTCCATGTCCTTGTCGTAGCCGGGGAGGCCATGCCTAGTTAACATTGGTAGACTCCTTCCCTTCCCTAAATCAATGAGGGCATTCAACCTTCCTTCCGTGAAGTCAGAGGATAGAACGAGATGAATCAGGACTCATCCTTGAAGTTACAGCAATGATACACAAGCTTTGTTCACGTCCCAAAATATTATATCAGTCTCGTCGCAATCAAATGATACTTCTACTTATCTCAGCAAATCGTCATCCCCTCTAGGGAGCTTCCTTAATGCTGTTGAGTGACTTGATCCAAAGAATGGGACCTACCTTTCCTTCCCTGGATCGAATCTGAGCGTCTTCCATAGCAATACAATCTCTTCTCATTATTTTTGACTTCGTTGATGCTTTACATTTCTTCTTGTTCATGAAATTTTGTTTTTTCTTATTTTGAGGCGATGGGTAGGACCATCCATGATCCACAAGAAGGTCCTCATGTGCATCACCACAGACTCTAGAAAGATACCTAGGTATCAACTTATCAGTGCTATACAGTAGGAGGACATCGGAACCCCAATTCGGTCTACGACCCTTGGCTTTCGAACTCATGTTTCGGCTCCTTAAAGCAGAGTGGTCAATATCTTCAACATCTTCGGCTATATAGACAAGAGATCTCAGGAACGGGGCAGCAAATGGTAATTTCATATTTTGAAAATGAAAGAGGTTGTAAGACTAGCAGCACTAGACAACATGAGGGTAATGTAATGCAAAGATTCTTGTATTTTAAAGTTTGAGTTACGTCAGGAAGACGATATACCAGAACTGTAGGAGAGCAACTTTTGTGCCTTATAGGCATACAAGTTGCTCTGCTAATATTTTATGACATGATAAAGCTCGACAAAATAAATATATATACATCAGATAATTAAACAAACTGGATAATTCAAGAAAAAGGTAAAAAGAATAAGAGAAATTTATATTAGAGCGAATTTCGTTCTTGCCAACTAATGAGAATTCTGGGTGCGATGTTTTTTTCTTCTTACCAGTCTCTCCTGTACACTCAGCGGCCACTTTATTAGGTACGCCCTTCTAGTACTGGGTAAGGGCATGTTCCTCCCCTTCTGCCACCTTCCCGTCAGCTGGAACCAGTCGAGCCATTCTCCTCTGATCTTTCTTATTAACACGGCATTTTAGCTCACAAAACTGCCGCTCACTGAATGGTATTTTTCACACCATTCTCTGTAAACTCTAAAGACTGTTGAGTGTGATAATCCCAGGAGATCAGAAGATTCTGAGATACTTGGGCCAACCCGTCTGTCACCAACAATCATTCCACGGTCAAAATCACTGAGATGGCATTTTTTTCCCATTCTAATCCGGCTGATTAGATGTTTGTATTAACGAGCAGGTGTACAAGTGTACCTAATAAACTGGCCACTCAGTGTATGTTAATGGCGTCTCAGGATAATAATAATAATAATAATAATAATAATAATAATGATAATGATAACAATAATATAATAATAATAATAATAATAATAATAATAATAATAATAATATAATAATAGGTAGAAGGTTGGTAGACAGCAACCACCCAGGGAGGTACTACCGTCCTGCCAAGTGAGTGTGAAACGAAAGCCTGTAATTGTTTTACGTGATGGTAGGACTGCTGGTGTCCTTTTTTCTGTCTCATAAACATGTAAGATTTCAGGTATGTCTTGCTACTTCTACTTACACTTAGGTCACACTACACATACATGTACAAGCATATATATGTATATATATACACATCCCTCTGGGTTTTCTTCTATTTTCTTTCTTGTTCTTGTTCTTGTTTATTTCCTCTTATTTCCATGGGGAAGTGGAACAGAATTCTTCCTCCGTAAGTCATGCGTGTTGTAAGAGGCAACTAAAATGCCGGGAGCAAGGGGCTAGTAACCCCTTCTCCCGTATAAATTACTAAATTTAAAAAGAGAAATTTTCGTTTTTCTTTTTGGGCCACCCTGCCTTGGTGGGATACGGCCGGTTTGTTGAAAAAAAAAATAATAATAATAATAATGTTTTGCCTAATGATTCACAACATAGATTATATAGGCAATTCGTTTGTTTTCGAGAACCATTAGATACCTTACCTATGTATGTCCCAATGCCGCTAACAATGTATTTAAAGGTTTTGCATCTGAGGACAGTATTATTCGACTTGCACTTCCACTTCTGGAGATGCCAGTGTTGTTATGAACTGCCGTCATTGCAAGATTTCACTCGCTGATCACAGTATGAAGACTTCCCCAGCGAGTATTACTTTCCAACTGCTGTTTTTGATCCTTATGTAGTGTTACGTCATTTGATGTTCGTTACTAATGGATCCCTAGCTAAGATTTCATACGTATTCACAAAATGCTGAGAGCATTTAAGGTATCCTTAGAATTCTCAACCTTCATCCGTAAACGATGCAAGGAGTTTGCCCTCGATATAGATAAGGTCTCTGCTTTCGGAGCGATGAAGCAGTTATTATCACATGCTACTGAGCGTAGGTTCTCAGACAGCCCACCTTCGGTGGATATAGAACCTATGGTGGATCTTCTGAGAGCTTTGATCAATCGTTGATGCAGGTACTTTTCTGCCTTTAGATAGAGACAGATTTTCCTTTCATCGAGTTGTTTGTGTAACAGCTATTCAGTCTCAAGATAAGGCGCATGTTCAGTCTCGTCCTTCCTCTAGGGCAAATATAACGAGTACTCATTCAGCTCGTATTGCTAACAGTAATCACAGTAATAATGTTAGCAAGTGTTACTGTTGCAACAAGAGAGGACATATTCCTAAATATTGTTGGGATATTAGGAAACAACACCATAACCTCCAGTTATAGGTTCTTGTTTGAGCTATAAGAAACAATGTATGCAACAAAGTTCTCGTACTAACTTACCATATTACACTTTCCATAATGTACATGACCATCACACTTCTCAGTGTTTTGCTCACCTCAAAAGTATATTCCGAGAATTTTCTCGTGGTCATCACAGCCGTGGTCACAATAGAGGTAGAGACAGTAAAAGAGGTTCTCTTAATAAGCAGGATCCTTCTCAAGTGTCACGTTCGGGAAAAGCCTTGTGCCCAGATCAAACCTTTTAATTGTGACATTAGCTCATAATCAGCATACCATCCCTATTCAACATTCATCCAAAGCTTTATGCAGTCTCGAAGATGAGACCCTCGTTGACGCTTAGCTAGACCATTTGGCTTATATGAAGTGCCTGGCATCAGAGAACCTGCACACTAGCCAGACCAAGATGAAGAGACTATTAGACCACAAGACAGTGCCCCATGCTCTTGAAGTTGGAGAGGAGGTGCGAGTATTGGAGCCAGTGCCTGGCAATGCCTTAAAGGTACAATGAGACGTACAAGGTGGTGAAAAAGGTCACTTATCCAAATTACAGAATTCACACCCCTGGGCGGCGGAAGCCTAAATGTGATGTGCATATCAACTGGCTAAAATGGAACTATCAAAGATCTGGTGTGACGAGTGTTAATAATTTAGACATTACAGAGGAACTTGGTGCAAGCGACCACAAATCAATTACCTTTAACACTGAATGGAAGTATGATATGTTAAGTAAAAGGACACAAGTGTAACTAATGTGACATTTAATTGTGACCAGATGAGGAAGTATGATAGTAGGGATAACTCATAACGATCCCAGATTTTAGCTTAACAAATTACAGTGGGCTTAGAGAACACTTATCATCTGTGAACTAGGGTAACGAAGAGAGCTATCAATATGACAGTTTTCTAAACACTATACATGCTGTACATGAATGGTTTACAATACCGACAGGATGGAAATTAGGCACATGTGTAACATCTGGGCATCATTATTGTAGAAGTTTCTCCATCCAGTGGCTGTATCAATACAAATTCAAGGATATGAATGGAAGACAGAAGGACTATATACAAAAGATGAGGTAATCAGTCCCTTAGCCTTGGAGTTGGTGTGAAAAGCACCGTAGTCGTGAATAGGAATCAATTATGAATAGAAATCAATGTAAATTTGAGGAAATGAAGACTGTATTGGGAAAGTTTAATTTTTTTTTTAAACCTTCAGGAACTTTAGACACACCAGAAACTTTAGACACACCAGAAACTTTAACATTAGGAAATCCAAGGCAGCAGTGGAGGTATTATATAGCCTATCTTCCATCAGGAGAACTGGACAAGTATATGAAGATGGACAAAGGGCCACACCACAGGGAGAAAATAGCAGCAAAATACAACGTTTTTAAATCTTGAACAATATCAGTCGTACACAGAATAAGAAAGGATAGGAGTCGTACACCGAAGGACTGAGCGAATAACGATTTCTGAGGGCCACCAGATGTATGAAGAAGAAAGTTGTGTACGGTAGCCAGGACACATGTCATGAATCATCATGTTACAGAGAGTACAAGGTAATATAGTGCCAGAGAGTACAAGGTAATATAGTGCCAGAGAGTACAAGGTAATATAGTGCCAGAGAGTACAAGGTAATATAGTGCCAGAGAGTACAAGGTAATATAGTGCCAGAGAGTACAAGGTAATATAGTGCCAGAGAGTACAAGGTAATATAGTGCCAGGTATGATAAGGTATATGAATAAAACAGAAATAAAAGAAACAATATATTATGATTCTTTAGAAGTAAATTATTACTCATGACTGAATTTTGAATATCTAGAAGATGTGATAAATAGAAAGAATTGAAGATCAACTGGAAGCTCTAAGTACATTATAGGTGTTTTAAAGAATAAATGTGAGAAATTAATTAAAGATAATACTCACCGCCTTTCATTATAAACTTCTGCGGCAGCTTGAAGCAACTGGCAGAAGCTCCTGTGAAAAAACAGCAATTTAGTGAAGAAAGCCTTAGTAACACTGACTAGTTGATCCTGTCTCCATGACCCTAGCTGGAAGACCCTAGCTGAAAGACTAGCTGGAAGTCCCTAACTGGATGACCCTTGCTGGAAGGCCCTAGCTGGAAAACTAGCTGGAAGGCACTAGCTGGATGACCCTAGCAGGATGACCCCAGCTGGAAGACTATCTGGAAGTCCCTAACTGGATGACCCTTGCTGGAAGACCCTAGCTGGAAAACTAGCTGGAAGGCACTAGCTGGATGACCCTAGCTGGATGACCCCAGCTGGAAGACCCTAGCAGGATGACCCCAGCTGGAAGACTATCTGGAAGTCCCTAACTGGATGACCCTTGCTGGAAGACCCTAGCTGGAAAACTAGCTGGAAGGCACTAGCTGGATGACCCTAGCTGGATGACCCCAGCTGGAAGACTATCTGGAAGTCCCTAACTGGATGACCCTTGCTGGAAGACCCTAGCTGGAAAACTAGCTGGAAGGCACTAGCTGGATGACCCTAGCTGGATGACCCCAGCTGGATTATCGTAACTGGAAGTTCCTAGTCGGAAGAGCATGGCTGGTTGACTGTAACTGGAATACTCTAGCTGAATAACACTACTTCGATGACACAAGCTGAATAACCGTAAGTGGATGATACAAGCTGGATAACCCTAGGTGGATGACACAAGCTGGATAACCCTAACTGGATGACACAAGCTGGATAACCCTAACTGGATGACACAAGCTGGATAACCCTAACTGGATAGCACAAGCTGGATAACCCTAAGTGAATGACTTGTCCACTCAGCTTGGGTCAGACACCCACACATGCAAGTTCTCTCTCTCTCTCTATCTATCTATCTTTCCGTCCCGGCGTTCTCCCACACTTTTTGTGAGGAAGTATGTACATGTAAGTTTATTGAGGAATACACAAATACAGTTACATAGATTATCAAAGTAGAAGTGATGCAAGGTAGAAGTGATGCAAAGTAGAAGTGATGCAAGGAGGGAGGAGTATATGGAGAAAAAGAGAGAGGTTAAGAGAGTGGTGAAGCAATGTAAAAAGAGAGCAAATGAGAGAGTGGGTGAGATGTTATCAACAAATTTTGTTGAAAATAAGAAAAAGTTTTGGAGTGAGATTAACAAGTTAAGAAAGCCTAGAGAACAAATGGATTTGTCAGTTAAAAATAGGAGAGGAGAGTTATTAAATGGAGAGTTAGAGGTATTGGGAAGATGGAGGGAATATTTTGAGGAATTGTTAAATGTTGATGAAGATAGGGAAGCTGTGATTTCGTGTATAGGGCAAGGAGGAATAACATCTTGTAGGAGTGAGGAAGAGCCAGTTGTGAGTGTGGGGGAAGTTCGTGAGGCAGTAGGTAAAATGAAAGGGGGTAAGGCAGCCGGGATTGATGGGATAAAGATAGAAATGTTAAAAGCAGGTGGGGATATAGTTTTGGAGTGGTTGATGCAATTATTTAATAAATGTATGGAAGAGGGTAAGGTACCTAGGGATTGGCAGAGAGCATGCATAGTTCCTTTGTATAAAGGCAAAGGGGATAAAAGAGAGTGCAAAAATTATAGGGGGATAAGTCTGTTGAGTGTACCTGGTAAAGTGTATGGTAGAGTTATAATTGAAAGAATTAAGAGTAAGACGGAGAATAGGATAGCAGATGAACAAGGAGGCTTTAGGAAAGGTAGGGGGTGTGTGGACCAGGTGTTTACAGTGAAACATATAAGTGAACAGTATTTAGATAAGGCTAAAGAGGTCTTTGTGGCATTTATGGATTTGGAAAAGGCGTATGACAGGGTGGATAGGGGGGGCAATGTGGCAGATGTTGCAAGTGTAAGGTGTAGGAGGTAGGTTACTGAAAGCAGTGAAGAGTTTTTACGAGGATAGTGAGGCTCAAGTTAGAGTATGTAGGAAAGAGGGAAATTTTTTCCCAGTAAAAGTAGGCCTTAGACAAGGATGTGTGATGTCACCGTGGTTGTTTAATATATTTATAGATGGGGTTGTAAGAGAAGTAAATGCGAGGGTCTTGGCAAGAGGCGTGGAGTTAAAAGATAAAGAATCACACACAAAGTGGGAGTTGTCACAGCTGCTCTTTGCTGATGACACTGTGCTCTTGGGAGATTCTGAAGAGAAGTTGCAGAGATTGGTGGATGAATTTGGTAGGGTGTGCAAAAGAAGAAAATTAAAGGTGAATACAGGAAAGAGTAAGGTTATGAGGATAACAAAAAGATTAGGTGATGAAAGATTGAATATCAGATTGGAAGGAGAGAGTATGGAGGAGGTGAACGTATTCAGATATTTGGGAGTGGACGTGTCAGCGGATGGGTCTATGAAAGATGAGGTGAATCATAGAATTGATGAGGGAAAAAGAGTGAGTGGTGCACTTAGGAGTCTGTGGAGACAAAGAACTTTGTCCTTGGAGGCAAAGAGGGGAATGTATGAGAGTATAGTTTTACCAACACTCTTATATGGGTGTGAAGCGTGGCTGATGAATGTTGCAGCGAGGAGAAGGCTGGAGGCAGTGGAGATGTCATGTCTGAGGGCAATGTGTGGTGTGAATATAATGCAGAGAATTCGTAGTTTGGAAGTTAGGAGGAGGTGCGGGATTACCAAAACTGTTGTCCAGAGGGCCGAGGAAGGGTTGTTGAGGTGGTTCGGACATGTAGAGAGAATGGAGCGAAACAGAATGACTTCAAGAGTGTATCAGTCTGTAGTGGAAGGAAGGCGGGGTAGGGGTCGGCCTAGGAAAGGTTGGAGGGAGGGGGTAAAGGAGGTTTTGTGTGCGAGGGGCTTGGACTTCCAGCAGGCATGCATGAGCGTGTTTGATAGGAGTGAATGGAGACAAATGGTTTTTAATACTTGACGTGCTGTTGGAGTGTGAGCAAAGTAACATTTATGAAGGGATTCAGGGAAACCGGCAGGCCGGACTTGAGTCCTGGAGATGGGAAGTACAGTGCCTGCACTCTGAAGGAGGGGTGTTAATGTTGCAGTTTAAAAACTGTAGTGTGAAGCACCCTTCTGGCAAGACAGTGATGGAGTGAATGATGGTGAAAGTTTTTCTTTTTCGGGCCACCCTGCCTTGGTGGGAATCGGCCAGTGTGATAATAAATAAAAAAAGATTATCATTCATAGCAGCATATGTGTAGAGACCTAGGACAGCCCAAAAAAGTCAGACAGAGTGACTTATTTCCATTAGGGTCCTTTATACCTAATTATTATTAGAAAATAAAGGTGACAGTATCTTATTATTATTTTATAATGGAGATAACATCGTATTATTATACTATTAAGACTATCTGCTATACGAGGGTCATTAAGACTATCTACTATACGAGGGTCATTAAGACTATCTACTATACGAGGGTCATTAAGACTATCTACTATACGAGGGTCATTAAGACTATCTACAATACGAGGGTCAATACTAGGAATAAGGTAAAATTACACGTGTATTAGCTAAAAAAAATAAAAAAATCATTCCCCTCTCTTTCTGTAGCTACATTCATCAGACACCTTTTGGCACTCTTCTTGAACTGGCTCATGCTATGACTGGCTTTGACATGTGCGGGCAGTCTGATCCATTCCTTTATTGATGTACAATAAAAGGTGTTTTACAATCAACAAAAGTAAGGTTAACTGGCACATTTTTGACCTAGTTAAGCCAGTACTACTGCCATGTTCGTCCTTCTATACGAATTCAACTCTTGGCACCAGCGGTCTTAAGTGAATGTTTTCCTGCAAGTTTAGCTAGGGGGGAAAGGAGAGATAGACACGAGCGGAGCCCAGGAGACAGCACTATCATTTAACTTCTGTACACGACATCGTCAAACAGCCAGCACAGGAAGATGCTTCAGTAGCAAGCTAAGTGGTCTCTTTCGTTCAATAATTTCAGCCCAGTAATTCTGAATGTTCTTCGTAGGTAGAACGTCGTCGCCTGTACACAATCGAAGTATATCGTTTCTGTCAGCATTGACAAATCCTTCTTTGTTTAGGAACAAGAGAGAGAGTCCAACAATAAGAACAAATCTAGTCGCCTGTCATCAAGTTCTTGGCCAAATAGAATGGGAGCCTGCAGATAGAACCACCAATACTTGTGAATGACTTTGTAATTAACTAGGTGCTGCTGTGCCTACATGCTAGACAAGTGAATCCTTGTGAAAAATTTTTTAAAAACAGACAAGTTGAAGATTGAGACCCTTATGATTCCCATATGTTGCAAAAGTGTCTCAATCTTCAAGTGAATCCTTGTTGTAACATTCATCAAACAGTCATCCCTAGTGCCTCAGTACCTGCAGCCATGATACTGATCAATGACTTTTCTGGTGTACCACATCCAGGAAAAGATCACAGAATCAAACACGCTTTAATGAAATATTTCAGGCTTAAGATGGCAAAGATTTTAGAATATGTACATAAAATGCAATGTCTACCTCCAGCATAGAAGTGTTGTAAACAGTCCTCCACTCACAAAAGAGTTTTAGGAGAGAACTTCCAGTGACTCTACAAAATATTCGTCCTCTGAGAACAGTAATAAGCGCCTGCTCGTGATGGTTAATATCATGACTCCACATTGCTAACTTGTTCCAATTCTCGACAAACCACCAAGATCGTAAACAATGTATTTAGTTAGAGGATTATTGCTTTTTACACTTGTTCTAGAGTCCTCATGTCTGAAAACAACTCTGAATTTATTAAGATGCAATAAAGAATCATTGTTGTAAGTTAGTGTTTGTGCTTGTGCATTAGTGAATATACGAATTGCAAAACTATCGATGCACTCTGAGCAATAATATATCCTAGGAATGAATTCATTCCAGACATGTAGAATATCCAAACACTTCACTTAACAACACAATAGGGGAGTCACCGCACTATATATTGTACAGTTGTGAACCCTGTTTGCTCTGCCTAAATCTAACTATGATTTTAGCAATCTCAGCGTATTAAAAGTGGATATTACCTAATGCGTCTTCCAGAAATTGTCAGAAAACTGTAAAAGGGAAACGAAAGGAAAATTTTACCGGGATACAAAGTCATGTACCAAACCACAGTCAATATATAAAAAATAAATGAACATTAAAATGGTATAAAATACCGACAGGTTGTTAGGTAAGACACATATGCAACAGTTAGGTATCTTTATTTCGAAACGTTTCGCCTACACAGTAGGCTTCTTCAGTCGAGTACAGAAAAGTTGATAGAAGCAGAAGATACTCGAAGACGATGTAATCAGTCCATCACCCTTAAAGTTTTGAGGTGGTCAGTCCCTCAGTCTGGAGAAGAGCATTGTTCCATGGTATGAAACAATATAGATATAGATACCTAACTGTTGCATATGTGTCTTACCTAACAAAAAATAAATGAACCAGACACCAAAATACTAAAAGCAGTGACATCCAAAGATCAGGCCATCTCCAGAATGTTAAGAGACGGTGACACACCACCACCACGATACCAGACCACTAACAATATATTGACAAACAGTGACACATGAACTTGAAGCCCTAATTTTATTTGCAATCAAGAATGACTATAGTCGTTGAACATCAAAATGGTATACAATACCGACAGGTTGTTAGGTAAGACACATATGCAACAGTTAGACAACTTTATTCCGAAACGTTTCGCCTACACAGTAGGCTTCTTCAGTCGAATACAGAAAATAGGCAGGAACAGTAGAGATGTGAAGACGATGTAATCAGTCCATCACCCTTGTAGTCGTAGAATTTGAGGTTGTCAGTCCCTCGGCCTGGAGAAGTTCAGTTCCATAGTCAGGAACTATCTGAAGATCAAGCGACAGTGCGGAGACTTAAATACTGTCGGAAGGAGAGGTGCATAGTAGTAGTAGTAGTAGTAGTGAGAATGTAACCACTGATAGGTCATGTCCCTCTCAGATCCAACACTTCTCACTTGAAAAGCTTGTCCAAGGTGTAATTCTACGACTACAAGGGTGATGGACTGATTACATCGTCTTCACATCTCTACTGTTCCTGCCTATTTTCTGTATTCGACCGAAGAAGCCTACTGTGTAGGCGAAACGTTTCGGAATAAAGTTGTCTAACTGTTGCATATGTGTCTTACCTAACAACCTGTCGGTATTGTATACCATTTTGATGTTCATCTTGTCAGACACTGCAACACGTGGCATCTTGGTACAGAAAACACCTTGGACAAGCTTTTCAAGTGAGAAGTGTTGGATCTGAGAGGGACATGACCTATCAGTGGTTACATTCTCACTACTACTACTACTACTACTACTACTACTATGCACCTCTCCTTCCGACAGTATTTAAGTCTCCGCACTGTCGCTTGATCTTCAGATAGTTCCTGACTATGGAACTGAACTTCTCCAGGCCGAGGGACTGACAACCTCAAATTCTACGACTACAAGGGTGATGGACTGATTACATCGTCTTCACATCTCTACTGTTCCTGCCTATTTTCTGTATTCGACTGAAGAAGCCTACTGTGTAGGCGAAACGTTTCGGAATAAAGTTGTCTAAGTGTTGCATATGTGTCTTACCTAACACACTATAGTCGTTACTTACCCAGGAGCAACAACAAGAACAAGAAGTTTATCATGGTGACAGGTTGTGTTGTCTGGCTGGTGGCGGAGTGAAGCAGTATTTATACCCAGCCGATAGGTTATTATCTTGAGACAAACCTTATCTCCACCATCTTCAGTTACATTATCTCACTTCTGACACACATATACTCCCATTATCACTTCCCTGCGCCCTGCATGTAACATGACACATGTTCTGCTCCCAGGTCTGGTATGAGAGAAAATACATCTGTTAACCTTCCTACAGATTCTTCAGTTCATATATTCTAGAGACCTTGAAGCATCACACATTCCCTGCAAGAATAAAAACTGTCAAGATATACAAATACAGTGGACCCCCGCATAACGATCACCTCCGAATGCGACCAATTATGTAAGTGTATTTATGTAAGTGCGTTTGTACATGTATGTTTGGGGGTCTGAAATGGACTAATCTACTTCACAATATTCCTTATGGGAACAAATTCGGTCAGTACTGGCACCTGAACATACTTCTGGAATGAAAAAATATCGTTAACCGGGGGTTCACTGTAGTGCATGATATTTCATACGAGAGATATGCTTGCTACTTTCCTAAATTTTTTCTTTCGTATTAACTATATATTACAGAGACTGATACTACAAAATATAATGCAATAGTAAAATTACTTAATTAGGTTTTGAAACCACAAGCGTCTAGCTTATTTTGTACTTTAAATCTCTTGTGAACGGAGCAGAAAAGCTTATGGATACACAATACAGTTTGAGTTTAGGGTGAAAAGGGTTAACAGAAGAACGTTCAGGTATATCAACAAATTTATATTTATCTGTTTCAAACAAATTTATGATTCCTGATCTATTTTTTTTGACAAATTTTTTTCACTAATGTTATTCAATATGATGACAGTCAAGTAGTGTTCATGAGAGTAACCATAAAGTTGACTGTTCACTGTACGTTTCGTTTGAACTGTGTTGTTATTCGTGTCAGCAGTAAATGTAACGAAACCTAAGTCCGGCTGGTATAACTTAACACAGTTGATGTACTTATCTACGAACTACATTACAATGACACTCAGGTTCATCATTTATTTTATTGCAAATGTTAACAATAACGACACTGAGAAACTTAAGTTCTATTGCAATTATGGCAGTAAATAATTCAGTTTGTACTTTTTGAAAGTCAATTGTTAACTCTTATGCCCAACTCCACATTGTTACTAAAACTCCTCATCTAAGTAGCAACAAGGACTATTGCAACCTTGCAAGTTTATATCATGAATACATATAATTTGTTATATTTGCATACTAGAAGATTAGCGAGTAATTTCTGTTAAGCAATTGTTTATTCAAGTGATTTCAAGAAGATGATTAATAGTGAGAAGCTTCGTGGGAGGAGCATCAAGTAACGTGTTATTAAATTAATAAATCTTTCAAGGAGGGATGGAATATTTTTGATATTTGTAATAATATATTTCAAGCAGGTTAAATTTATTTTATAATTATCTATCTAGTTTTGTGTTTTCATACACTTAGATAATTAACAAGATTTTTTTTCTTGTGTCATTTATTACCAGAAAAATGGTAAAAAGTTTGAGATATTTTATGATATAGCGGATACATTACAATATAATTGATTGATAAAGAACAATGGTTGTCACCTGATGATATGCTGTCTACTTCAGTGAGTCTACCTGCCTGGAGGGTCTACCTGGGTGTCAGTGAGTCTACCTGCCTACCAGGCAGGTAGACTCACTGATACCGAGGTAGACCCTCCAGGCAGGTAGATTCACTGACACCCAGGTAGACCATCCAGGCAGGTAGACTCACTGACACCCAGGTAGACCCTCCAGGCAGGTAGACTCACTGACACCCAGGTAGACCCTCCAGGCAGGTAGACTCTCTGACACCCAGGTAGACCCTCCAGGCAGGTAGACTCACTGACACCCAGGTAGACCCTCCAGGCAGGTAGACTCTCTGACACCCAGGTAGACCCTCCAGGCAGGTAGACTCACTGACACCCAGGTAGACCCTCCAGGCAGGTAGACTCTCTGACACCCAGGTAGACCCTCCAGGCAGGTAGACTCACTGAAGTAGACAGCATATCATCAGGTGACAACCATTGTTCTTTATCACTCAATTATATTGTAATATATCCGCTATATCATAAAATATCTCAAACTTTTTACCATTTTTCTGGTAATAAATCACACAAGAAAAAAAATCTTGTTAATTATCTAAGTGTATGAAAACACAAAACTAGATAGATAATTATAAAATAAATTTAACCTGCTTGAAATATATTATTACAAATATCAAAAATATTCCATCCCTCCTTGAAAGATTTATTAATTTAATAACACGTTACTTGATGCTCCTCCCACGAAGCTTCTCACTATTAATCATCTTCTTGAAATCACTTGAATAAACAATTGCTTAACAGAAATTACTCGCTAATCTTCTAGTATGCAAATATAACAAATTATATGTATTCATGATATAAACTTGCAAGGTTGCAATAGTCCTTGTTGCTACTTAGATGAGGAGTTTTAGTAACAATGTGGAGTTGGGCATAAGAGTTAACAATTGACTTTCAAAAAGTACAAACTGAATTATTTACTGCCATAATTGCAATAGAACTTAAGTTTCTCAGTGTCGTTATTGTTAACATTTGCAATAAAATAAATGATGAACCTGAGTGTCATTGTAATGTAGTTCGTAGATAAGTACATCAACTGTGTTAAGTTGTACCAGCCGGACTTAGGTTTCGTTACATTTACTGCTGACACACAATGACACACAGGTAGGCTCTCCAGGCAGGTAGACTCACTGACACCCAGGTAGACCCTCCAGGCAGTAGATTCACTGACACCCAGGTAGACCCTCCAGGCAGGTAGACTCACTGACACCCAGGTAGACCCTCCAGGCAGTAGATTCACTGACACACAGGTAGACCCTCCAGGTAGGTAGACTCTCTGACACCCAGGTAGACCCTCCAGGCAGGTAGACTCACTGCCACACAGGTAGACCCTCCAGGCAGGTAGACTCACTGACACCCAGGTAGACCCTACAGGCAGGTAGACTCACTGACACCCAGGTAGACCCTCCAGGCAGGTAGACTCAATGACACACAGGTAGACCCTCCAGGCAGGTAGACTCACTGACACCCAGGTAGACCCTCCAGGCAGGTAGACTCACTGCCACACAGGTAGACCCTACAGGCAGGTAGACTCAATGACACACAGGTAGACCCTCCAGGCAGGTAGACTCAATGACACACAGGTAGACCCTCCAGGCAGGTAGACTCACTGACACCCAGGTAGACCCTCCAGGCAGTAGATTCACTGACACCCAGGTAGACCCTCCAGGCAGGTAGACTCACTGACACCCAGGTAGACCCTCCAGGCAGTAGATTCACTGACACACAGGTAGACCCTCCAGGTAGGTAGACTCTCTGACACCCAGGTAGACCCTCCAGGCAGGTAGACTCACTGCCACCCAGGTAGACCCTCCAGGCAGGTAGACTCACTGACACCCAGGTAGACCCTACAGGCAGGTAGACTCACTGACACCCAGGTAGACCCTCCAGGCAGGTAGACTCAATGACACACAGGTAGACCCTCCAGGCAGGTAGACTCACTGACACCCAGGTAGACCCTCCAGGCAGGTAGACTCACTGCCACACAGGTAGACCCTAAAGGCAGGTAGACTCACTGCCACCCAGGTAGACCCTCCAGGCAGGTAGACTCTCTGACACCCAGGTAGACCCTCCAGGCAGGTAGACTCACTGACACCCAGGTAGACCCTACAGGCAGGTAGACTCACTGACACCCAGGTAGACCCTCCAGGCAGGTAGACTCAATGACACACAGGTAGACCCTCCAGGCAGGTAGACTCTCTGACACCCAGGAGTGTTCTACCTGTGTGTCAGTGAGTCTACCTGCCTGGATGGTCTACCTGGGAGTCAGTGAGTCTACCTGCCTGGAGGGTTTACCTGGGTGTCAGAGAGTCTACCTTCCTGGAGGGTCTACCTGGGTGTCACTGAGTCTACCTGCCTGGAGGGTTTACCTGGGTGTCAGAGAGTCTACCTGCCTGGAGGGTTTACCTGGGTGTCAGTGAGACTACCTGCCTGGAGGGTCTACCTGTGTGTCATTGAGTCTACCTGCCTGGAGGGTCTACCTGGGTGTCAGTGAGTCTACCTGCCTGTAGGGTCTACCTGGGTGTCAGTGAGTCTACCTGCCTGGAGGGTCTACCTGGGTGTCAGAGAGTCTACCTGCCTGGAGGGTCTACCTGCGTGGCAGTGAGTCTACCTGCCTGGAGGGTCTACCTGTGTGGCAGTGAGTCTACCTGCCTGGAGGGTCTACCTGGGTGTCAGTGAGTCTACCTGCCTGGAGGGTCTACCTGTGTGTCATTGAGTCTACCTGCCTGGAGGGTCTACCTGGGTGTCAGTGAGTCTACCTGCCTGTAGGGTCTACCTGGGTGTCAGTGAGTCTACCTGCCTGGAGGGTCTACCTGGGTGGCAGTGAGTCTACCTGCCTGGAGGGTCTACCTGTGTGGCAGTGAGTCTACCTGCCTGGAGGGTCTACCTGGGTGTCAGAGAGTCTACCTGCCTGGAGGGTCTACCTGGGTGTCAGTGAATCTACTGCCTGGAGGGTCTACCTGGGTGTCAGTGAGTCTACCTGCCTGGAGAGTCTACATGTGTGTCATTGAGTCTACCTGCCTGGAGGGTCTACCTGGGTGTCAGTGAGTCTACCTGCCTGGAGTGTTCTACCTGTGTGTCAGTGAGTCTACCTGCCTGGATGGTCTACCTGGGAGTCAGTGAGTCTACCTGCCTGGAGAGTCTACCTGTGTGTCATTGAGTCTACCTGCCTGTAGGGTCTACCTGGGTGTCAGTGAATCTACCTGCCTGGATGGTCTACCTGGATGCCAGTGAGTCTACCTGCCTGGAGGGTCTACCTGGGTGTCAGTGAATCTACCCGCCTGGAGGGTCTACCTGGGTGTCAGTGAATCTACCTGCCTGGAGGGTCTACCTGGGTGTCAGTGAATCTACCTGCCTGGAGGGTCTACCTGGGTGTTAGTGAATCTACCTGCCTGGAGGGTCTACCTGGATGCCAGTGAGTCTACCTGCCTGGAGGGTTTACCTGGGTGTCAGTGAATCTACCTGCCTGGAGGGTCTACCTGGGTGTCAGTGAATCTACCTGCCTGGAGGGTCTACCTGGGTGTCAGTGAGTCTACCTGCCTGGAGGGTCTACCTGGATGCCAGTGAGTCTACCTGCCTGGAGGGTCTACCTGGGTGTCAGTGAGTCTACCTGCCTGGAGGGTCTACCTGGATGCCAGTGAGTCTACCTGCCTGTAGGGTCTACCTGGGTGTCAGTGAGTCTACCTGCCTGGAGGGTCTACCGGGGTGTCAGTGAGTCTACCTGCCTGGAGGGTCTACCTGGGTGTCAGTGAGTCTACCTGCCTGTAGGGTCTACCTGGGTGTCAGTGAATCTACCTGCCTGGTGGGTCTACCTGGGTGTCAGTGAGTCTACCTGCCTGTAGGGTCTACCTGGGTGTCAGTGAGTCTACCTACCTGGAGGGTCTACCTGGATGCCAGTGAGTCTACCTGCCTGGAGGGTCTACCTGGGTGTCAGTGACTCTACCTGCCTGGAGGGTCTACCTGGGTGTCAGTGAATCTACCTGCCTGGAGGGTCTACCTGGGTGTCAGTGAGTCTACCTGCCTGGAGGGTCTACCTGGGTGTCAGTGAATCTACCTGCCTGGTGGGTCTACCTGGGTGTCAGTGAGTCTACCTGCCTGTAGGGTCTACCTGGGTGTCAGTGAGTCTACCTGCCTGGAGGGTCTACCTGGATGCCAGTGAGTCTACCTGCCTGGAGGGTCTACCTGGGTGTCAGTGAATCTACCTGCCTGGAGGGTCTACCTGGGTGTCAGTGAATCTACCTGCCTGGAGGGTCTACCTGGGTGTCAGTGAGTCTACCTGCCTGGAGGGTCTACCTGGGTGTCAGTGAATCTACCTGCCTGGAGGGTCTACCTGGGTGTCAGTGAGTCTACCTGACTGGAGGGTCTACCTGGGTGTCAGTGAGTCTACCTGCCTGGAGGGTCTACCTGGATGCCAGTGAGTCTACCTGCCTGTAGGGTCTACCTGGGTGTCAGTGAGTCTACCTGCCTGGAGGGTCTACCTGGGTGTCAGTGAGTGTACCTGCCTGGAGGGTCTACCTGGGTGTCAGTGAGTCTACCTGCCTGTAGGGTCTACCTGGGTGTCAGTGAATCTACCTGCCTGGTGGGTCTACCTGGGTGTCAGTGAGTCTACCTGCCTGTAGGGTCTACCTGGGTGTCAGTGAGTCTACCTGCCTGGAGGGTCTACCTGGATGCCAGTGAGTCTACCTGCCTGGAGGGTCTACCTGGGTGTCAGTGACTCTACCTGCCTGGAGGGTCTACCTGGGTGTCAGTGAATCTACCTGCCTGGAGGGTCTACCTGGGTGTCAGTGAGTCTACCTGACTGGAGGGTCTACCTGGGTGTCAGTGAGTCTACCTGCCTGGAGGGTCTACCTGGATGCCAGTGAGTCTACCTGCCTGTAGGGTCTACCTGGGTGTCAGTGAGTCTACCTGCCTGGAGGGTCTACCTGGGTGTCAGTGAGTCTACCTGCCTGGAGGGTCTACCTGGGTGTCAGTGAGTCTACCTGCCTGTAGGGTCTACCTGGGTGTCAGTGAATCTACCTGCCTGGTGGGTCTACCTGGGTGTCAGTGAGTCTACCTGCCTGTAGGGTCTACCTGGGTGTCAGTGAGTCTACCTGCCTGGAGGGTCTACCTGGATGCCAGTGAGTCTACCTGCCTGGAGGGTCTACCTGGGTGTCAGTGACTCTACCTGCCTGGAGGGTCTACCTGGGTGTCAGTGAATCTACCTGCCTGGAGGGTCTACCTGGGTGTCAGTGAGTCTACCTGCCTGGAGGGTCTACCTGGGTGTCAGTGAATCTACCTGCCTGGTGGGTCTACCTGGGTGTCAGTGAGTCTACCTGCCTGTAGGGTCTACCTGGGTGTCAGTGAGTCTACCTGCCTGGAGGGTCTACCTGGATGCCAGTGAGTCTACCTGCCTGGAGGGTCTACCTGGGTGTCAGTGAATCTACCTGCCTGGAGGGTCTACCTGGGTGTCAGTGAGTCTACCTGCCTGGAGGGTCTACCTGGGTGTCAGTGAATCTACCTGCCTGGAGGGTCTACCTGGGTGTCAGTGAATCTACCTGCCTGGAGGGTCTACCTGGGTGTCAGTGAGTCTACCTGCCTGGAGGGTCTACCTGGGTGTCAGTGAGTCTACCTGCCTGGAGGGTCTACCTGGGTGTCAGTGAATCTACCTGCCTGGAGGGTCTACCTGGGTGTCAGTGAGTCTACCTGCCTGGAGGGTCTACCTGGGTGTAAGTGAGTCTACCTGCCTGGAGGGTCTACCTGGGTGTCAGTGAGTCTACCTGCCTGGAGGGTCTACCTGGGTGTCAGTGAGTCTACCTGCCTGGAGGGTCTACCTGGGTGTCAGTGAATCTACCTGCCTGGAGGGTCTACCTGGATGTCAGTGAGTCTACCTGCCTGGAGGGACTACCTGGGTGTCAGTGAGTCTACCTGCCTGGAGGGTCTACCTGGGTGTCAGCTTTTACAGTAATCATTACATTAACCATTGTGTTCACAATTCCTTGTGTATGATGTAGATGCAGTTACAATGAGACATATTGGAGACTTGTATTATTGACTGCATAAGATTGTGGACTTTGTTCTTCGCAATCAAGCCATAATTGATGTCTACAGTATACTGGTATACTTAAGAGAAGTTAACAATATTTTGTAACCTATAGTATACTTGAAGTCACGTGATCTGGTAAACTGTTTATTTTTTTATATTTTATTTAAAAACTTTACAGCTTTATATTAAATAAAAAGATATAAATGGGTACAGTAGGATCCTCAATCCTACACAACATACACTAACAATCCTACACAACATACACTAACAATCCTACACAACATACACTAACAATCCTACACAACATACACTAACAATCCTACACAACATACACTAACAATCAAGCATGCACTAACAGTCTGCACAGGCATGCACTAACAGTCCTGCGCAGCATGCACTAACAGTCCTACGGACATGCGCTAACATCTACACAGCATGCACTAACAGTCTGCACGCATGCACTAACAGTCCTGCACGACATGCACTAACAAGTCCTGCACGACATGCACTCAACAATCCTGCACGCATGCACTACGTCACCTGCACGCATGCACTAACAGTCCTGCACAGCATGCACTAACAGTCCTGCACAGGACATGCGCTAACAGTCCTGCACGGACATGCACTAACAGTCTGCACAGCATGCACTAACAGATCCTCAGGACATGCACTAACGATCCTGCACACGACATGCACCAACAGTCTACGACATGCACTAACAGATCACAGCATGCACTAACAGTCCTGCACGGCATGCACTAACTGACACACGGAACTGTATGCACTAACGAGTCCTGCACAGCATGCACTAACAGTCTGCACATGCACTGGCTGATCTGCACAGCATGCACTAACAGTCTACAGCAGTGCACAACAGTCTGCACAGCATGCACTAACAGTCCTGCAGGACATGCACTAACGATCCTGCACAGTATGCACTAACATCCTGCACGACATGCACTAACAGTCCTGCACAGCAGTGCACGCTAACAGTCACCTGCACAGCATGCACTAACAGTCCTGCAGGCATGCACTAACAGTCGCAAGCAGTCACTAACAGTCCTGCACGCATGCACTAACAGTCCTCACAGCATGCACGAACAGATCCTGCACAGCATGCGCTAACGATCTGCACGCATGCTGCAGTCCTGCACAGCATGTCACTAACAGTCTGAACAGCACTAACAGTCCTGCACAGCATGCGCTAACAGTCTGCAGGACGTACACTAACAGTCCACTGCTGCATGTACGCTAACAGTCCTGCACGCATGCACTAACGATCCTGCACAGCATGCACTAACGATCCTGCAGCATGCGCACTAACATCTGCACAGCATGCACTAACAGTCCTACTGCACAGCATGCTAAGGCAGTCGCACCGCATGCACTAACAGTCCTGCACAAGCATGCCTAACTGATCCTGCACGCATGCGCACAACAGTCCTGCCAGCCACGCATGCACTGCAACAACGTCCTGCACAGCATGCACTAACTTGATCCTGCACGCACGCATAACAGTCCTGCACAGCATGCACTAACAGTCCTGCACAGCATGCACTAACAGTCTGCAGCTAGGCAGTCTGCGCTATGCACTCAGCACTGCACGCATGCACTAACAGTCCTGCACAGCGCGCACGAACAGTCTACCAGCCACTAACATCCTACACGACATGCACTAACATCCTACACAGCGTGCACTAACAATCCTGCACGCATGCACTAACAGATCCTGCACAGCATGCACAACGATCCTGCACAGCATGCACTAACAGTCCTGCACGCATGCACTAACAGTCCTGCACACAGCGCACTGATCCTGCATACTGCACCTACGCACTGCACTAACGATCTGCACACGTATGCTAACAGATCCTGCACAGCATACGCACAACAGTCCTGCACAGCATGCACTAACGATCCTGCACAGCATGCACTAACAGTCCTGCACGCATGCACTAAGCATCCTGCGCAGCATGCACTAGTCCTGCAGCATGCACTAACAGTCCTGCACAGCATGCACTAACAGTCCTGCACAGGCATGCGCTAACATCCGCACAGCATGCACTAACAGTCCTACACAGCATGCACTAACAGTCCTGCACGGCATGCACTAATGCATCATGCACAGCAGCACTAACAGTCCTGCACACTGCACTAACATCTGCATGCAACAGTCCTGCACAGCATGCACTAACAATCCTGCAGCATGCACTAACGATCCTGCACAGCATGCACAACAACCTGATGCCTAGCAGCATGCGCTAACTGATCCTGCACGAAGCATGCACTAACAGTCCTGCACGAGCATGCACTAACAGTCCTGCACAGCATACGCTAACATCAATCCTACACAACATACACTAACAATCCTACACAACATACACTAACAATCCTACACAACATACACTAACAATCCTACACAACATACACTAACAATCCTACACAACATACACTAACAATCCTACACAACATACACTAACAATCCTACACAACATACACTAACAATCCTACACAACATACACTAACAATCCTACACAACATACACTAACAATCCTACACAACATACACTAACTATCCTACACAACATACACTAACAATCCTACACAACATACACTAACAAACCTACACAACATACACTAACAATCCTACAGAACATACACTAACAATCCTACACAACATACACTAACAATCCTACACAACATACACTAACAATCCTACACAACATACACTAACAATCCTACACAACATACACTAACAATCCTACAGAACATACACTAACAATCCTACACAACATACACTAACAAGTTTTAACAACACATTGTAATTGACATAAAAGAGGTTGCCCATATACACTCATAATTTTTTCCATATAACATACTACTACAATATAAACTATATAAACTATATAAAACCTTTCAGATTTATATAGCTAACATACTATGACTGTGACATATAACAAAGGTTCACAACCTACACAGTAGATAATCAGAGGAATGACCTACATCACAATCTCATTAAAACAATTACATGCTCTTCCCAAAATTAACCCCCTATACAATAAGAATTACCTAAAAACATACATACGTGCCTCACTACAATCCCTCTTTAAGCATTGGAAAAAATGAAAATCCTAAGCCTCACACTTATACTGAATAAATATTACTACAGCCTCTTCCACCGGCTGAGCACATTATATAAAGTCAGAGACTAAACCATACTCTCCCATTACAAATTTTTAACGAGGCATTACAAATTTATGGAAGTCATTAGCGTTCCATCTCTCATCAACTGGATGAGCACATTATATAATGCTAAAATAAAGTCAGTACACTCGCTAAAAACCCCAACACTAAACACAAACAACATAATTTAAATAACCTCTCCATTGCAATACGATTATCACACATGAAATATGCCCAATAAAGGCTATAAACGCACACTCTACAGAAGCCCAAAAGCTCTTCAAGGTCTTACACCTATAATCTTGACACCATTCACACTAAATACATGAAGAAGGTCATGACGACCCTGACACATCAAACACAGAATTCTCAATTCGTTACTACGTAATTACTTGATATCACCTTTGTTTTCTGTGCCCACTTGCATGCTACATACACTTATGCCACACATCTACACCTTCTGTACCCACATACACCTCACTCTCACCCCTCCCCAGGAGGCGACCCCGCTGTGTCCCCCTGAATTCCCACTTCTCATATGTAATCCCCAAACCCCCACCCCTTACTCAGCCCAAGTCGTAGATTGATGAGAAACCCTAACGTTAACATTCTATAACCTTCCGAAAAATCCTTCTCCCACCTCCTCCCATACAGTTCTCTATTACGACACATCGTACGATAAACCGTTACCGCTAGTACCCGCCTCCGCACCTCACAATCCCCCCTTCCCCTCACCACCCACGATATATATATATAATCCACTATTATATAATCCAAAGCACTTGTGGCACTCTCATCGAACCCTCCCACATCTAGGCTTAGTGCACGCAGAACCGACACCCCGCTGCCCCCCACCCTCTGTACAACCCTACTTAACCAATACCTAACACCCTCCAGTCCCTCACAAAAGTATACTGCATGGAACGCCGTCTCATCCTCCCCACAGATTCCACACCTTCCGCCCACAATTACCCCTCTGGTTCTTAGTACCTCCCCCGACGGTAGTATACCATGCAGAAAACGATACGTTACCTCCCTTACCCTAGGCTTTAACTTCAACTTGCTAAACCTATATCAAATACTCTTCCATGCGTACATGGGGAACAATCCCTCAACTGATACAACAATCCTTTCTGCAAGCAGCCTACACAAAACCCCTATTCGAATTTTCCTGGGTTCTCTAACCAACATCAAAGCCCTCAAAACAGTTTCACATTCCCTCAACTCCACACCCATGTGCAACTCTTGGGTATCTTTATTGAGGAAACGTTTCGCCACACAGTGGCTTCATCAGTCCATACAAAGGAGAATCTTGAAGAATAGGAGGAGAATGAGGTAATCAGTCCCTCAACCTTGAGTCGATGTGGTCAGTCCATCAATCTTGAATAGAATACGGCATACGTGCTGAGAAGGAGCTTATAAACCGTTGGCAGGAGAGGTGCAGCAGTCAGAGGTAGTGTAACATTTGTTCAATGTTGAAGTAGGTCGTGCCCAAGAATTAGGCAAGCGAAGAATTCCCAAGTATTAAGATCCCAAGAAGATGCAGTGTCTGACAGGTTGTAGATGAATTACAACCTCTCTCCGCAGCCAATCGCACCTTGAACCCCACAAAAAGTTAAACACTCGTCTCAGAATTCCCACAATCGCCGTCCCTGTTAATGGGAACACGGCTGCTACGTGCCAAACTTTATTATACAATAATACATTTATAACAATCACTCGTTGCACGAGAGTCAGATGGAAATATAAACACAAATGCAGTATAATGTGATCCTTTATTGACAACGTTTCACCCACGCAGTGGGCTTTTTCAAGTGTGTGACTTGAAAAAGCCCACTGCGTGGGTGAAACGTTGTCAATAAAGGATCACATTATACTGCATTTGTGTTTATATTTCCATTGTGTCGGTATTTTATACCATTTATTTCCAACGAGAGTCAGATGATGAGGTCGCAATGCACCCAGACGCCCCTGAATCCTTTCCATTAATCTATTCGAGTTTTCCTCTCGAGCAGCGTCCAAGTCATCCTTATAAGAACATAAGAATGGAGGAACACTGCAGAAGGCCTACTGGCCCATGCGAGGCAGGTCCTTATCAAAACGACCTCTACCTTATGCTACCCAAGAAATAACTCCCGTACCCAATGACACCAATCAAACCCAGCCCCTCCCACTCGTATATTTGTCCAGTCTCTTCTTAAAGCTACACAAGGTCCTAGCCTCTATCACCCCACTGGGAAGACTGTTCCACGCATCTACAACTCTGTTAGAAAACCAGTACTTACCTATATCCTTTCTAAATCTAAATTTGTCCAACTTAAATCCATTATTTCTGGTTCTTACTTGGTTCGACACCCGCAGTACTTTATTAATGTCTCCCTTGTTTATGCCCGTCATCCACTTATACACTTCAATGATATCTCCCCTCATTCTACGCCTCTCCAGAGAGTGGAGATTTAAGGCTTTAAGTCTATTTTCATACAGGAGGTTCCTTACACAGTAAATCATTTTAGTCATTCTTCTCTGTATGTTCTCTAATGAGTTTATATCCATCCTGTAGTAAGGGGACCAAAACTGAGCAGCATAATCTAAATGAGGCCTCACTAGTGATGTATAGAGCTGTAAAATAACTTTTTGACTTCTGTTACTTATACTTCTTGAGATAAATCCAAGTAATCTGTTGGCCTTGTTGCGCACACTGAGGCACTGCTGTCTTGGCTTTAGATTTCTGCTTACCATGACTCCCAAGTCTTTTTCACATTCTGTATGACCAAGCTCTACTTCACCAAGATTATAGCTTCGAGGGTTATTTTCATTACCAAGGCCAAGTACCTTACACTTATCCACATTGAACTTCATCTGCCGTTTTTCAGACCAAGACATTAATTTGTCCAAATCCTCCTGGAGTTCATTGATATCCTCCTCAGAGTGAATTATGCGGCCTATCTTTGTATCATCAGCAAACTTACTCATGTCACTTGTAATCCCTTCATCACAGTCTTAGTGCCCTTATTTGATCCCCAGGTCCTTCAAGGTGCGTCAGGTGACTCATGCTATATAACTTGGGTCACCTGACAATGAGCACTTTGAAAGGAACTCGTCTTATAGGTGATACCACAAATTTTTAAAGACACCGTTTGTTTCCTCACAACGTTACATCTCCCCCCCCTCCCCCCAATCACCCAACCCCATGATCATTGACTTCTCTCTATTTACCTGCATCCCTGTTGCATTTCCAAACAGTTGCACAACATCATCCAAAAACCCCAACACCATCCCCTCTCGAACCAGGACTGTTGTATCGTCTACATATCCTATTATTCCAGGCCACACTTTCCCGACCTCCCCCACACCTCCACTCGTGTCACATACACAACGTTCAACCATTCTGTAGAAGGGGTCCTGAATGCACGCAAACAACATTTGTGACATGGGACACCCCTGCCTAAGTCCCCTACCCATTACAATCTCCTCCCCCAAGTATCCATTAATCTGTACCCTCATCTTAGCTCCATTGTACAACGTGGTTACCCAATTAACTATTTCTTCCCCATAACCCTGCCTCCTAAGTATAGCTCCCAATGCTCCCCTTTCCACCCTGGGATTACTAGTGACATGAGTAAGTTTGCTGATGATACAAAGATAGGCCGTATAATTCACTCTGAGGAGGATATGAATGAACTCCAGGACGATTTGAACAAATTAATGTCTTGGTCTGAGAAATGGCAGATGAAGTTTAATGTGGATAAGTGTAAGGTACTTGCCCTTGGTAATGAAAATAACCCTCGAAGCTATAATCTAGGTGAAGTAGAGCTTGGTCATACAGAATGTGAAAAAGACTTGGGAGTCATGGTAAGCAGAAATCTAAAGCCAAGACAGCAGTGCCTCAGTGTGCGCAACAAGGCCAACAGATTACTTGGATTTATCTCAAGAAGTATAAGTAACAGAAGTCCAAAAGTTATTTTACAGCTCTATACATCACTAGTGAGGCCTCATTTAGATTATGCTGCTCAGTTTTGGTCCCCTTACTACAGTGGAAATATAAACACAAATGCAGTATAATGTGATCCTTTATTGACAACGTTTCACCCACGCAGTGGGCTTTTTCAAGTCACACACGGATCTACCTGGGGTTGGAAGGTACGGGAGTATTTATAGTTCAGAACGTTGAGGTCAGGTGAAGATTGCTGCATCAGATGATCTACCGGGTGGGGTTGTAGAGTCTTGGGTAGCTAGGCGGGGATATTGGACAAGTTGTGAGTAGACCTTCTGCAGTGTTCTATGTTCTTATGTGGGATAGCGATGAAGAAGTTTCTTGGCGAGTGGTTCAGCTATGTTATAGAAGCCATTGTTCTGGTTGAAATTGTTGGTTATAGAGATAAACGATGATTCCAGGATTCTTCTGTATTGAGTGTTGTCTTCTGTGGCTATAAGTCTTGAGTTTCTGTAGTTAATTAAATGGTTGTGTGAATTGCGATGTTGTACACAGGCATTCCTTGTATCGTCAGTCCTGCTTGCATATTGGTGTTCTGAAATACGTGTTTGGAGGTCTCTTGATGTTTCGCCCACGTATAATTTGTTGCAGTCATTACAAGGGATTATGTATACCCCTGCAGAGGATGGAGGCTTGTCCTGTCTACTACTGGTGATGTCCTTGATGGTCGTGGTTATGGAGGTAGATACTTGGAATGATGTTTTGGCAAAGATGTTGGAAACAGGTACTCCCGTACCTTCCAACCCCAGGTAGATCCGTGTGTGACTTGAAAAAGCCCACTGTGTTTATATTTCCATTGTGTCGGTATTTTATACCATTTATTTCCATCCCCTTACTACAGGATGGACATAAACTCATTAGAGAACATACAGAGAAGAATGACTAAAATGATTTACTGTGTAAGGAACCTCCCGTATGAAGATAGACTTAAAGCCTTAAATCTCCACTCTCTGGAGAGGCGTAGAATGAGGGGAGATATCATTGAAGTGTATAAGTGGATGACGGGCATAAACAAGGGAGACATTAATAAAGTACTGAGGGTGTCGAACCAGGTAAGAACCAGGAATAATGGATTTAAGTTGGATAAATTTAGATTTAGAAAGGACATAGGTAAGTACTGGTTTTCTAACAGAGTTGTAGATGCGTGGAACAGTCTTCCCAGTGGGGTGATAGAGGCTAGGACCTTGGGCAGCTTTAAGAAGAGACTAGACAAATATATGAGTGGGAGGGGCTGGGTTTGATTGGTGTTGGGGGGTGCGAGAGTTGTTTCTTGAGTAGCTTTAGGTAGATGTCGTTTTGATAAGGACCTGCCTCGTATGGGCCAGTAGGCCTTCTGCAGTGTTCCTACATTCTTATGTTCTTATGTTCTTATGTCATAGGCCCCCTGCCAGTCTAAGGCCAACAACGCCGCCCTCCCTCCCCCCCTTTTGACTCCACAAAACTTCTCAGTATTCCATGACCTTCAATCATCGACCTTCCAGGCAAACCACACTGCGTTTTCGAGACACTCCCTACCACACATTTAAACCGATTACCCAAGACTTTAGCGAACAACTTACAATCAGCTCATAACAGAGATATGGCATGGTACTCCTTGAGGGTGTGCTGCCCCTTACCCTTCTGGACCAACACTACAACTGCTGTTGCTTGCTTGTCCCCCATCACACCCTTCTCCTTCATCTGATTTAATAATCTAACCATGAAACCCCCTATTACCTCCCAATGTTGGAGATAAAATTCAGCCGGGAGACCGTCTATTCCAGGTGCTTTCCCCTTCCTCATTCCCCTTAAAGCCAACTCTATTTCCTCTTCCGTTATTACCCCCCCCCTAAAGCCTTTCTATCACTATTCCCTAAATTACACGTCACATGCTCACACACCTTCTCTAAAGCCACATTCCCCACCTTCCCACTTGTCCAATACCTTTCATACCATTTATCCACATACGCACACATTCCTTTCATAGTTAGTATCTCCTGACCCATTCTATAACCCCCGTCGTCTCATGTACCTCTAACCTCGGAGTAGTTGTAACCTGCTGTCTTTGTTTTTGACGTCGCAACACACATTCCGATGGCTTGTCTCCCCAAACCTCCTCTACCCCTGCCTGCACCCTTACCGCTTGAAACCTCTCATTTTGTAACTCCCTCAGTCTCCCCTTGACCTCGACAATTTCATCCATAGGATAGTTGCCCCCCACAGCCCCTTAACCTGTCCTCTAAATAATTTGAAAGTCCACATTTTAAATCATTTATACGTTTGCCCACCCCTACATAATATTTCCTAATCCTTTCCTTGGCTACACAATCCCACCATTGTACGACATCTTCCACTCCCTGTGCCTCCTCGCTAAGCTCCTTCCATAGGACAGAAAATCCCGCTAACCCCTCCTCATCACTCAATGCACTTATATTTAATTTCCAGTAACTCCTGTATATTTCTGCAAGCGCCTCCCATCCAACCTCCACCACCATTGCTCTATGATCCGACCATGCTACTTCAACAGTTTTGAAAAATCGCACTACAACCCCGTGAGAAAGATACACTCTACCTCAACTACCTCAAGTCATACCTCAGCAACAGAAGCCAATATGTGTACGCAAATGGGGCAAACTCTTCTGCGCAACCAATTACAGTTGGTGTCCCACAGGGAAGTGTCCTTGGCCCTCTTCTCTTTCTCCTATACATAAATGACCTTCCAAATGCTTCGCAATTGCTCAAACCCACACTATTTGCAGATGACACTACATACGTCTTCTCTCACCCGAGCCCAGTCACGCTAGCCAATACTGTAAATACCGAATTACAGAAAATATCTACCTGGATGAGGACTAACAAACTTACACTAAACATTGACAAAACCTACTTCATTCAGTTTGGTAACAGAGCTACAGATGTCCCTCTTAACATAATGATAAACGGATCACCTATCACAAAGCTAACAGAGGGAAAATTCGTAGGAATCCACCTTGATAATAGACTCAAATTTCATACACATATACAACAAATTTCTAAGAAAATTTCCAAGACTGTAGGCATACTATCGAAGATACGGTACTATGTTCCACAGTCAGCCCTCCTGGCCCTATATCACTCTCTTATTTACCCCTATCTCACCTATGGAATTTGTGCATGGGGCTCAACAACAATTAACCATCTCAGACCACTAATTACCCAACAAAAGGCTGCAGTTAGAATGATAACAAATTCTCACTACAGGCAGCACACTCCACCAATATTCAATACACTAAACCTACTCACCATACAAAACATCCATACTTATTACTGCACCTATTACATACATAGAACACTTAACTCTGATATTAACCCTCCCCTCAAACATCTCCTTGAAAACCTCAACAGAACACATGACCATAACACAAGGCACAGATCACTCTTTGATGTTCCTCGTGTCCATCTCACACTATGCAAAAACTCAATGCACATAAAAGGCCCTAAAATCTGGAATTCATTACCTGTAAATATAAAAGAAACACTACCTGTTTATAAATTCAAGTCTCTTCTCAAAGATCACTTACTCACCCAAAACCAAATAAATACTGAATAACTGAACCTTATAAATTGTATATCTTAAATGTTTCTCACAATTATATCACATAAATGTTAAACCTAAAACCCAATCTAACTTTATTATTTTTTAAATACACTACCTAACAGAATACTCCATTCTACTGAATGTACAACAATGCATGCAACCATATGACCTGTCTTTGTAATACTCACTTGTGCTTTATAGTAATCTGTTTACATTAATGTTTTATCACTGATTTCATCATTGCTTAGTTAATTTTAAGTTAATTTTAAGCCAGTCCGTAATGCTATGCATAGTATAAGTGGCTTTGGCATGCTGCTCTTATCTGTATTTTTTTGTACCTCTGTATGTGTGCTCAAATTGTTAATAAATAAATAAAAAAATAAAACTAACTTCGCTGCATACCCTCTCCTAACAAATCTATGCTCTGTCTCCCACGCCCCCCCCCCCCCTCGAACGCGTCCCTTAACCTAATATCCCTCAATAAATCTCTTAGGGTCGCCGACACATAGCCTGCCCATTTTGGTTCCACATCAGCCCTCCTAATAACGCAATTCCAATCACCTCCTACTATTGCCACCTCCAGTAATGCACGGAAAAAAAAACACAAGGTCCTCACACACAAACTCCTGCTTCACCTGTACGTTATTCTCTGCAGGCGCATATACGCTAATAAAGGCCACACGTTTGCCCATCCACCAACCATCTACGCGCAACACCCTTCCCCCTCCCCCCCCCTCACTTCTCTGCAAAACAAAGGGGGCTCGCCTCCCTAATTAATATACCCACCCCCCCTTTCAAACGGGCAGATGGCAGGGTTACCACCTGAAACCCTGCCACCTCCAACACCCTACCCTCCTTAAAATTATGCTCCTGAAGGAACACAACATCCACTCTAAATTTATTCAGAAACATTCGAATCCATTCTCTCTTTACACTATTACACAAACCATTAACGTTTACTGTCATACACCGGAGGCCTATTAAAGTTTCCATCCCTGCCTCCTCTCTTCACTCTTCCGATGGGCACCAGAACGTGTGGGTCCACTTGTCACCTGCACACTTCCCTCTCCCCCCCCCCTTCTTTCGGTGCCTCCTGTCATGGCCACCACTACCTTCACCTTCTGCCCATATTTGCTTCCCAGTCCGCTGCGCTGGCGTTAGGACATCTTCTGAATCCGACGCAGCGGCTCTCTTTCTTGTGACAGGCGCATCCTCCATAGCTTGGTCTGGGGATGCCTCACAATGTACCTCAACCTCCACTGAACACAGTTGCAATGATCTCGGTGACACCTCAGTCACGCTGTCACTCCCGTCTGTTGTTGATGCACCACAGCCGTCAACTCGTCTTCTAACACCTTTCCAGGAGCAGCCACCTCCTCAGGCGGTGACAAGGACTTCAGAACCTCGGCTAATTCCTCCTCAATTTCCAACACTTCCTCCTGTACTTTTTGCTCATCCCGATCCTCTGGAAGTGTCTCTGGGCCAGGTAACTGGTCACGGGCCTCACCCTCTCCCCCAGCCTTAAGCGCCTCATCCACTATCTTGCTCCATAGACGACCACGCCCTCCTTCACGTCGTTGATCATCACCTACTTCCCCCGGTGTAGAAGTGGATGTCTCCGCCTCTGGGCCAGGAGCTCGTTGCCGCTTCCCACACTCCGCCGCTGTGATCATATTCCCCACACAGTCGGCATGTACTCCTTTGCCCGGCGTATGACACCATGACCTGTGTCCTGAATTCCTTTAGGTACACGTAAGACGGTATGGGGTGTCGCAATGTCATTTTTAGGTTAAAAGTGCCCTCCGGCATACCTGTGTAGGCACCCGTCACCCACTTACCATGCTGGGCCAAATGAACAGTTCCGTATTCCTCAAAAACTTTTCTGATATCTGTCTCATCAGCCTCAAAGGGGACATTACGCAGTTTAATCCATGTATAATGTCTGGATACATCGATCATCCTCACACGAACAGCTGGTGTTGCATCAAGACTTACGTCCTGAAAACGGTTGACCAACGACTCGTAAACCGTTGCTGAGAGCAGTTTCACAAAAAATCTACGTGCTCCGTTCAATGCTACTCCGTACAACTCTCCATCCTGAATGCCATACGTGTCTCTGATGATTTTATGTAGTAATACCTGGGCTGAAGCTGGCGTTATTGCCCCACTGAGAAGTTCAACGTCGACAGTGTTGATCCTGCGTCTATAACTGAACGCCATGTTGACTAATGGTAGTTCTCCTGGGCTGACGGCAGAGGCGCGACAAGCACCACCTCACACTACTGCAGTCAAGGAACTGAAGTGCGTTTGCGCAGGAGGTCCACACGGCCCGAGAGCGATGCGAACAATGGACTGTTTAGTTACTCTTACGAACAAACAGTTTTGAAGAATTCTTTCAACTTGTCGGTTTTCTGAGCCATTTTCATTAAACACAGTTTTCTTTCATTATTTATTTCTTTATTTCTATCACTGGAGGAGCACTAGTCCCGGAGGGGACATATAGAGCCATAGTGAATGTGTGGCAGTCAAAGAAAAGAGTCAACTTTCATTTTTTTTCAGTCACCAACGTCATTGTTTTTCGATTCAAGGTTTTATTTATCTTAAGTTATAACAGTGCTAAGCCACACTGACGTCATTAGTAAATGCACAAAACTAATTTTAATCATAATATATTAACACAGTATATTAACCCGTAATGGTCAGTGTATTAGCTTGAAGTGAAAATATATTTGCATCTATCATGACTCAATACTAGCAGCTGATTGATTGAAATAAATTTCCCACATATAATCTTTATCTTGTAAAAAGAATTATCCGACTTTCATCTCTAATTACAATTTGTACAATAAACAAATATTTTTTTATCTGGGTTTGGATACCTTGATTATTTGTTAAAAATTAAGCAAATAGTTGAGTTTGTCCGATTAACCAGGATTCGAACCCATGTTGTACTGGCCTGCCTAATGGTAACCGAGAACCACATGACACTTTAAACCACAGGACCACCCAACCCTACAAGAATGGCGCAGCCAGCAGAGTTAGCTGTTTTGCCGCCATCGGAGGACATACGGAGGTGTGGGAGCTTCTAAGCTAATTTCATTCTCATCCCTGTTTGGTGTACTAGCCTGCTAGCTCTCCTGGTTGCGCCATTCTTGTTAGGTTTGATGGTCCTGTGGTTTAAAGCGTCATGTGGTTCTCGCTTACCATGAGGCAGGCCAGTACAACATGGGTTCGAATATTGGCTAGAGCAGTGTTCTTGTTGATCAATACCATTCGTCCGTGGTTACAATAAAATATAAATACTGTTCGTGAGGCTAGTACACCAAACAGGGATGGGAATGAAATTAGCTTAGAAGCTCCCAGGTAGACCCTCCAGGCAGTAGACTCACTGACACACAGGTAGACCCTCCAGGCAGGTAGACTCACTGACACACATATAGACCCTCCAGGCAGGTAGACTCACTGACACCCAGGTAGACCCTCCAGGCAGGTAGACTCACTGACACCCAGGTAGACCCTCCAGGCAGGTAGACTCTCTGACACCCAGGTATACCCTCCAGGCAGGTAGACTCACTGACACCCAGGTAGACCCTCCAGGCAGGTAGACTCACTGACACCCAGGTATACCCTCCAGGCAGGTAGACTCACTGACACCCAGGTGGACCCTCCAGGCAGGTAGACTCACTGACACCCAGGTAGACCCTCCAGGCAGGTAGACTCACTGACACCCAGGTAGACCCTCCAGGCAGGTAGACTCTCTGACACCCAGGTATACCCTCCAGGCAGGTAGACTCACTGACACCCAGGTAGACCCTCCAGGCAGGTAGACTCACTGACACCCAGGTATACCCTCCAGGCAGGTAGACTCACTGACACCCAGGTGGACCCTCCAGGCAGGTAGACTCACTGACACCCAGGTAAACCCTCCAGGCAGGTAGACTCTCTGACACCCAGGTAAACCCTCCAGGCAGGTAGACTCACTGACACCCAGGTAGACCCTCCAGGAAGGTAGACTCACTGACACCCAGGTAAACCCTCCAGGCAGGTAGACTCACTGACACCCAGGTAAACCCTCAAGGCACGTAGACTCACTGACACACAGGTAGACCATCCAGGAAGGTAGACTCACTGACACCCAAATAGACCCTCCAGGCAGGTAGACTCACTCGTACACAGGTAGACCCTGCAGGAAGGTAGACTCAATGACACAGGTAGACCCTCTAGGCAGGTAGACTCACTGACACACAGGTAGACCCTCCAGGCAGGTAGACTCACTGCCACCCAGGTAGACCCTACAGGCAGGTAGACTCACTGACACCCAGGTAGACCCTCCAGACAGGTAGATTCACTGACACCCAGGTAGACCCTCCAGGCAGGTAGACTCACTGACACCCAGGTAGACCCTCCAGGCAGGTAGACTCACTGACACCCAGGTAGACCCTCCAGGCAGGTAGACTCTCTGACACCCAGGTAGACCCTCCAGGCAGGTAGACTCACTGACACCCAGGTAGACCCTCCAGGCAGGTAGATTCACTGACACCCAGGTAGACCCTCCAGGCAGGTAGACTCTCTGACACCCAGGTAAACCCTCCAGGCAGGTAGACTCACTGAAGTAGACAGCATATCATCAGGTGACAACCATTGTTCTTTATCACTCAATTATATTGTAATATATCCTCTATATCATAAAATATCTCAAACTTTTTACCATTTTTCTGGTAATAAATCACACAAGAAAAAAAATCTTGTTAATTATCTAAGTGTAAGAAAACACAAAACTAAATAGATAATTATAAAATAAATTTAACCTGCTTGAAACATATTATTACAAATATCAAAAATATTCCATCCCTCCTTGAAAGATTTATTAATTTAATAACACGTTACTTGATGCTCCTCCCACGAAGCTTCTCACTATTAATCATCTTCTTGAAATCATTTGAATAAACAATTGCTTAACAGAAATTACTCGCTAATCTTCTAGTATGCAAATATAACAAATTATATGTATTCATGATATAAACTTGCAAGGTTGCAATAGTCCTTGTTGCTACTTAGATGAGGAGTTTTAGTAACAATGTGGAGTTGGGCATAAGAGTTAACAATTGACTTTCAAAAAATACAAACTGAATTATTTACTGCTATAATTGCAATAGAACTTAAGTTTCTCAGTGTCGTTATTGTTAACATTTGCAATAAAATAAATGATGAACCTGAGTGTCATTGTAATGTAGTTCGTAGATAAGTACATCAACTGTGTTAAGTTGTGCCAGCCGGACTTAGGTTTCGTTACATTTACTGCTGACACGAATAACAACAATGATCAAACTAAACGTACAGTGAACAGTCAACTCTGGTCACCTTCACGAACACTGTCCTTGACTGTCTACATAATGAATAACATTAGTGAAAAAAAATGTCAGAAAAATAGATCAGGAGTCACAAATTTGTAAATATACCCGGACGTTCTTCTGTTAACCCTTTTCACCCTAGACTCGAGCTGTTTTGTGTATCCATATGCCTTTCTACTCCTTTCACAAGAGATTAAAAGTACATTACAAGCTAGACTTTTGTGGATTCAAAATCTAAATACAGTGGAATCTTGAAAATCGAACGTACCAAATATCGAACGTTTCGAAAATAAGACCATTTTTTCGGACAAACTGTGTACCAAAAATCGAACGCGTTTCAAATTTCGGACCGCCGGGTACGGGACCTGTCCGCTGGCCAGCTCTGTCCCCTCATTCACACATTTTACGATTATTTCGTTGTGTTTAGTACTTGTGGGACTGTGAAATAAGCTGCCATGGGCCCAAAGAAACTTACTAGCGGTACCCCTGTGGTAAAGAAAGTGAGAAACACCATAGATGTGAAGAAGGAAATAATACAGAAGTATGAGAGTGGTGCGAGACTTGTTGAGCTTGCCAGGATGTACAGGGGACTGTAGACAGTTATTTTGTGAGACTGGGGACCAATGACTCCAGATGCCATTACAAGTCGTCAATAAAGGTAAGTAAAAATGTTATTCTATATTACTATACATAATTAAAGACTATAGCATTTGTTGTATGTATGTAAAACTGTAATTAATCTCTATAAAATGTATTATTTTTGTGAATATTTTTGGGTTTCTGGAACGGATTAATTGTATTTCCATTATTTTTTATGAGAAATATTGCTTCGAATTTCAGACTTTTCGAATTGAGAACTAGCTCCTGGAACGGATTAAGTTCGATTTTTGAGGTTCCACTGTAAGTAATTTTACTATTATATTTCGCAGTAGCAGTCTCTGTAATATATAGCTAATATAACAGAAAAAATTTAGGACAGTAGCAAGCATGTACAATACATTTTGTTTGTATATCTTGACAGTTTTTATTCTTGCAGGGAATGTGTGATGCTTTAAGGTCTCTAGAATACATGAACTGAGAAAAATCTATAGCAAGGTTAACAGATGTATATTCTCTCCTACCAGACCTTAGAGCAGAACATATGTCATGCTACATGCAGGGAAGTGATAATGGGAGTGTATGTGTGTCAGAAGTGAGATAATATGACTGAAGATGGTGGAGATAAGGTTTGTCCCAAGATAATAACCTACCGTCTGGGTATAAATACTGCTTCACTCCACCACCAGCCAGACAACACAACCTGTCACCATGAAAAACTGCTTGTTCTTGTTGTTGCTCCTGGGTAAGTAACGACTGTGGTCTTTATATATATTATGTATGTATATATATTGTATATAATCTACTGTCTTCTAATTATATCTTAGAATCTGTATTGATCAAGCCACAGGATGGCAAAACGTCTACAATAAAGATAACCAGAAGTTGCACGTGTCTTAACTTTTATTATTGCTTACAAATGAAATTAGGGCTTTAAGTTCATGTGTCACTGCTTGTCTATATACTGGTAACGGTTTGGTCCTTGCTGGACACTGCTTACTGGTTTGCTGGTGGTCATCGTTTCCACATTTGTGTCACTGTGTCTTAACATTGGAGATGGTCTGATCTTTGGATGTCACTGTCTTTAGTACTTTTGTGTCTGGTTCATTTATTTTTTTATATATTGACTGTGGTTTGGTACATGACTTTGTATCCTGGTAAAATTTTACTTTCCTATCCCTTTTAAAGTTTTCTAACAATTTCTGGAAGATTTTTTTTTTTTTTATTTTATTTAAAACAATACAATACATTAAATAAATAAAAGAACACAGTATCAGTTCTTCCACAGAATTATAAATTTTCATTGTGGAAATACACTGGACGTTTAACTTTGTACTGACACAAACTGTCCCTCATCCCCTATGCATTATATCCCTTTGCAACTATGTTAATACAAGATGACACAAGATTATACATTACATCAACCAAAATACTTACAATATGCGTTAATTTTTCACTTTTATTTATATTTTATTAATCCTTCATACAGAATTGTACATAAACAGGTACATGTATAACAAAGAAACCAAACACGAATTTTTTTTGTATATTTTATTTAAAAGACATACATAGTACATAAAAGCAAACGACAAATTGCATAGCGAAAACGGTGGTTAAAAAAAATCAATACACACCTCAATTACAACAATAAGTCTTACAATATATATTGCAAAATTCTGCATAGTACATGTACTTTCCAATTAACATATTACATCTGAAAGACACAAATCTGAACAGTAAACAATGACCGCTCCAATCCTTGAAGTAATGACATTATGTCTGGAACACTAAATCTAACCTAAAGACCCCTTGGCAAGTACATCTAATTCCTGATTGTACATCCTGCCACGGAATGTACACCTTACATTCTGAAAACACTACCCCCACTCCTTTATGCGTGTCAAGCCACCTGACACGTAACAATCTTTATATGTAACTTTATATTGTATGAAATACTTGCATTATTCCATATTGAACAATATGATATGTTCAGTATCACTCAATATAATGAGATAATATAAAAATCAATCTACATGATTCATGTACAACATATATCTACTATACACCCAAACATATCACCTTCTCGAGGAAGGTATAATTATATACATATGTTACATACACTTTACAACACAACCAGTGAAACTACAAAAACCTAATCCTATGTCATCCATCAAATACCATACAATATATGTCAACTCAAAGGTAACCTAAACCTACGGGCTCTATAGAGCTCCCATGAAAAAATAATATATAATAAAAACACAAGATGAGTCAAGCTTTTCTAAAAATATTTCGCCCATATCATTAAAACCACTACTAAGATGTAAGTCTGTTAGCACAAAACATAACAGTGCATGACCTTCACACGTCGATAAATACTGAAGCCTTCCTACCACTCGCAATACTTCATGTGTATATATATATTTCACATTCACACAGTGCACCCACATTGTCATTTCATTACACACATACCAATAATTTCGTTGCAGATATATAATATTCCATCACATTACGACGTCTGTCGTCCTTTGTCACTTACATAATTAATAATTAAATTGAAGAACTTGTATCGTTCACAACACACAACCCGCTCATCACACAGTCAAAGGCACTTATGTCTCAGTACTGTATTCATTCTCTTCCACACTAAACCCTTTCACACTATCCTTATCGGGAAGCCAGCCCGCCGCGACCCCTTACCTTACACGTAAATCCCATAAATCCCTCAACCTAAAACTCCGATAGCCCTCAGTAAAAGCATTCTCCCAACTCCCTCCGTAAATTTCCCTATTACGACACTTAGTTCTGTAAAATGTCGCAGCTAACACCTTTATCCTCTCATCCACGCCCACCTCCCTCATGGCCCATGACATATATATAAAATCCGTGACCAAATACGCCACTGCATTCTCCACCATCTTACTCACCCCACCTATATCCAAACTTAAAGCCCGCAACACCTGCAACCCTCCCCCACCCACTAACCTGAACACCTTTCCTAACCAGACCCGCACAACTTCTATACAGTCACAAAAATATACCGCATGAAAAATTGTCTCCATACTTCCACACGCTCTACATTTCCCTCCCTCCCTTATCCTCCTATTGAATAGGACAACCCCAGACGGCAAAATCCCATGTAAAAATCTAAACATTACCTCCCAAACACCCGGTTTTACACGTAATTGTTCTAGACGCGTCCATATTTCGCTCCACGCATACGTAGGGTATGCTCCTTCAACAGCAGCCACCACTGACCTACCTTCCACTCCTTCGAGGACCCGCAATTTAACACACGACGGGTCCCTCACTGTCATTAAAAACCTCAACATGGCCTCACCAACTATTAAATCCCTACCCCCCACCAATGTTGCATAGCCTTACATACTCTCACAAGTCCACTTCCCCTCCCGCCCCCCTCCCCTCCCTCCCCTCTCCCTTATAAAACTTCGTTTTAGATGCACGCTCATTATCCTTTTGTCCAGAGGAATAAGCCCCAGCCCTCCCTGACTGACCGGAAGTGTTAACACCGCTCTACTTAACCATTCGCAGCCCGATCCCCATATAAACCTAAAAAACCCATGTTGTAAACGTTTTACCTCACGTCGCATCAGCGGGTACATGAAAACCACATGCCATAACTTGCTGTACAATAGCACGTTCGCCACTATTACTCTTTGATGCAGCGTTAGTTGCGCCGCCCTCAAACCACCAAGTCTTTTCAATACTCCATCCACTATTCGCACCGAATTCACCTCTTGAGCCGACCGTGTATTTCTCACATAAACTATCCCACATATCAATAGTTGATCCACCACACTCCACCCACCCCCTACCACCTCATCCCCATATGTACTATCCCTTAGGTCCAGAAACATTAATTTTCATCCCTGAAGCCTCCCCAAACACATCCACCACCTTACCCACCCTAAGCAAGTCCCTATTACCTCTCACCAAAACAGTCGTGTCATCCACATAACCTATGATACCAGCCCCCCTCCCCCCGTTCATTACCCTCCCCACCTCTTGCAACACGCCTCCGAACCGGCCTATAAAATGGATCCTATATACACGCAAACAATATTTACAATATTGGGCAACCTTGGCGCAGTCCCCATCGCATCTGTATTTTAACTCCTAGCCTCCCGTTAACCTGCACCCTCATCGACGCCCCCTGATACAATAATTTTGCCCAAGATATTATTTCTTCCCCAAAATCTTGCCAACGCATGAACCTCCATAAAGGTTCCCTTTCCACACTATCATAAGCAGCCTTCCAATCTAACGCCAATACACCCCCATCGCCCAGCTCCCCCCATCTCTATAAATTCTCGAATCATGCCATGCCCTTCATACATTGACCTTCTTGGCACCCCATATTGCCCCCTATCAATTACCTTACCTATCACCCTCTTGATTCTGCTCCCTAATATTCCAGCGAACAACTTATAATCTCCACACATAAGCGAAAGAGCCCGATAATCCATTACCGTTGACTGCTCTCCTTTCGGTACCAACACCACAACGGCCATCCGTTGCTGCTCTCCCATTACCGCAGCCGCCTTAAGTATGTTAAACAACCTTACTTAAAAAAAACCCTCAGAACTCCCCAATTCTTTACGGAAAAATCATTTGGCAGCCCATCTATACCCGGCGCCTTTCCCAAGCTCACCCCTGACAATGCCTGTCAAATCTCACACTCCATAATCGGCCCACTAATGCCTCCCGATCTTGACCATCAAGCTCACACTGCACATACCCTCCCATTTTCCCTAATGCCACTTCACAGATGCCCACGCTTTGCATATATGACTTAATCCAAGCATCCACATATCCACTCATACCCTCCGTCGTTACCAATGCTTGACCCACTCTATACCCTTTCATCCCTACATGTACGTTTAACCCCATCATCTCCATCGTCACTCTCCGCTTTCTCTGGCCCTTTAACACGCAAGCCGACGGCCGATCACCCCATAGCACTTCTTCCAATCCTCCCATAATTCGTGCACCATCAAAACGCTCGTTTTGCAATACCCTAATACTCTCCTTTAAACCCTCAATGTCCTGCACTGGATAGCTTGCTCCTCCTCGTGCATAACAGTAACGCAGCTGCCCTTCAAGATATCTTTGAAACCCATACTTTAACCGATTATATTCCCTCCAACGACAAATATAATATTCTCTGATGCGAGTTTTAGCCACCGAATCCCACCAACTTACCAGAGCATCATCCCCAGGCGCCTCATCCACCAACCGTTCCCACAATTGCACAAAAAGACTGACGACATTCCTCACCCTGCAACAGCTTCACATTTAACTTCCAATAACCTTGACTCCTTCTAGGCAATCCCTCCCATTCGAGGTCCACCAGTACTCCTCTGTGATCCGAAAAAACCGCATCGTCCACCACACGCACTCTGGTCACTATTACTGTTCGGAGCACATACAAGCGATCCAGTCTAGCCGCATATCCATGTCTAACAAAAGTATGTTCTACAACCCCCCCCCAACATCCATTAACCCCACCCCATTTAATAATTCCCCCAAAATCCCCGAACAATACCCTGCCCCTCTAGGTTCCACGTCCTTACGCCTTATCACACAATTCCAATCACCACCAATTACAGCTACACCCTGCAAAGCACGCAAATAATATACTAGGACATCCTTCACAGATTTATTCTTAATACGCACATCTCCCTCTGCCAGACCATACACACACACCAAACTCATCTGTACCCTACCCCACCACCCATCCACACGAATCACCCTCCCCTCCCCACCCTCATAATTCCTCACTACGAACGGGCTAGTTTCCCTTACCAGGATGGTAACTCCTCCTTTCAACCTCATCGCATGCTCCACATACACATTATACCCATTCACCTTCAACTCATAGCCTGGTCTGTAGTTGTGTTCCTGCATGAACACCACATCAACACTATTACGCACCAAATATTCACTAAACCATACACACTTTCTCTCTGATCGCAATCCATTAAAATCGCAATCCATGTCATGCACTTGAAGCCTACAGAGTGGTTTTTCTTCTTGACCCTGGTACTGTCTTGCCACCAGATCGTTTCGTGACACCTCGATCCCTCTTCCCCCCCCCCCTTTAGGAAAGCTCTTAACCAACTCCTGCCCCTTAGGGCCGCTGGGTCCTCTCTGCGTAACTTCCGCCCAGAACTTTTTCCCAGTGCGCTGAGCATACGTGAGCACTTCCTCGGAGTCAGATAGTGCAGCAGCGCGCTTCTGTGACGCTCTCTCTGCTTGCATCATGTCGTCTGTTACAGTGTCCTGGTGGACCTCCACCTCCACTGCTTGCATCATCAAGACATTCATACCACACTGCTCCGACCGCTTATCCTGTTCCACACCCTGATCCACAGCAGGCCCAAGAACTAGGTCTGGACTCCCAACCTGCCCAATACTCTTGTCATCCAATAACACATTTAAAGCCTTGGCTAACGAGTCTTCCACGTCGCTATCACTAGCATCCAGGGTGTTTTCTTCCAACACCTGAGCTACGTTCAATGAAGGGGTTTCTTCCCCACCTCGTCACACCTGCTGACTCCATCTCCTCCGCTCTCTCGACCTCCTCACTCCAGGACCCATCTTGTGTAGGCAGAGTCACATAAGGCAAATCTTGCTCCTCACCCTTCTCTTCTGCTTCATGTCGTTGCCGTTGTTCCATGTTGCCACGTCTCCTTCCACACAGAGCAGCTAGGTGATCATATGACCCACACAGCCGGCGTTGCCCAGCATATGTCACAAACACCTGGGTCCGAAATTCTGGCAGCACTACGTACGACGGAATAGGGTAATGTAACGTCATCTTCACAGAATACGTTCCTTCGGGTATCCCTGCGTATGGCCCAGTAGCCCACCTCCCAACAGTGGCCATATGTACTGTACCATATTTACCAATCGCAAGACGGATGTCAGAATCATCCGCCTCGAAAGGCACATTTCTTATCTTAACCCATGTGTAATGGCGAGATACGTAGTGAAGTCGCACGTCGCAGCGTAGTTAACCGTCAAAGTGACCTCCACCGCCTCATACACACTTACCAAGTTAAACTTGACAAAGATCCTCGTCGTGCCATTCAGCGCTACTCCACATATCTCCTCGTTAGCAATACCATATGTATCTCGTATGATTGCAGGTAGTAGCAGCTCCATAGAAGTTCCTGTCACAGCCCCACGGATAAGCTCAACACAGACTGCATTGATGCGTCTCCGGCTGGCCAGCGCCATGCTGTGAAAATATAACTGCCACCAATCAACGCTAGGGGCAGTAGCAGCGCACGTCCTCACCACTCAAAGGTTGAGAGACGAATGACACGAATTATAAGTAATGGTTCCAGTACTCAATCTACTGGGTTACTACAGTGAGATGAATTAGGTAATATCCACTTTTAATACGCTGAGATTGTTGAAATCATAGTTAGATTTAGGCAGAGCAAACAGGGTTTACAACTGCACAATATATAGTGCGGTGACTCCCCTATTGCGTTGTTAAGTGAAGCGTTTGGATATTCTACATGTCTGGAATGGATTCATCCCTAGGATATATTATTGCTCAGAGTGCATCGATAGTTTTGAAATTCGTATATTCACTAATGCACAAGCACAAACACTAACTTACAACAATGATTCTTTATTGCATCTTAATAAATTCAGAGTTGTTTTCAGACATGAGGACTCTAGAACAAGTGTAAAAAGCAATAATCCTCTAACTAAATACATTGTTTACGATCTTGGTGGTTTGTCGAGAATTGGAACAAGTTAGCAATGTGGAGTCATGATATTAACCATCACGAGCAGGCGCTTATTACTGTTCTCAGAGGACGAATATTTTGTAGAGTCACTGGAAGTTCTCTCCTAAGACTCTTTTGTGAGTGGAGGACTGTTTACAACACTTCTATGCTGGAGGCAGACAATGCATTTTTTGTGCATATTCGAAAATCTTTGCCATCTTAGGTCTGAAATATTTCATTAAAGCTTGTTTGATTCTGTGATCTTTTCCTGGATGTGGTACACCAGAAAAATCATTGATCATTATCATGGCTGCAGGTACTGAGGCACTAGGGATGACTGATGAATGTTACAACAAGGATTCACTTGTCAGGCATGTCGGCACAGCAGCACCTGATTAATTAAAAAGCCATTCACAAGTACTGGTGGTTCTATATGCAGGTTGTCATTCTATTTGACCAAGAACTTGATAACAGGTGACCAGATTTGCTCTCATTGTTGAATTCACTCTTGATCCTAAACTGAGAAGTATTTGTCAATGCTGACAAAGTGATATACCTCGACTTTGTACAGGCGACGACGTTCTGCTTACGAAGAACATTCAGAATTACTGGGCTGAAATTATTGAACGAAAGAGACCACTTAGCTTGCTGCTGAAGTATCTTCCTGTGCTGGCTGTTTGACGATGTCGTGTACAGAAGTTAAATAATAGTGCTGTCTCCTGGGCTCCGCTCGTGTCTATCTCTCCTTTCCCCCCTAGCTAAACTTGCAGGGAAATATTCACTTAAGACCGCTGGTACCAAGAGTTGAATTCGTATAGATGGACGAACATGGCAGTAGTACTGGCTTAACTAGGTCAAAAATGTTTATTACAAAAATTGAGGGAGAACGCCGGAACGAAAAGAGTCAGAGAGGAGTTCTGGAGAGAGAAAAAAAGAGAGAAAGAGAGAGAGAAAGAGAGAGAGAGAGAGAGAAAGAGAGAGGAGGAGAGATAAAAACAGCAGGCAAGGTCGTGCACGAATGAGATGAGAACGACTACAACCAGCGAGTGTGGGCGTCTGACCGAAGCTGAGTGGAAAAGTCATCCAGCTTATGTCATCCACCTAGGGTTATCCATCTTGTGTCATCCACTTAGGGTTAGCCAGCTTGTGTCATCCACCTAGGGTTATCCAGCTTGTGTTATTCATTCAGGATTACCTATCTTGTGTTATCCACTTAGGGTTATCCAGCTTGTGTCATCCAGTTAGGGTTATCCAGCTTGTGTCATCCACCTAGGGTTATCCATCTTGTGTCATCCAGTTAGGGTTATCCATCTTGTGTCATCCGCCTAGGGTTATCCAGCTTGTGTTATTCATTTAGGATTACCTATCTTGTGTTATCCACTTAGGGTTATCCAGCTTGTGTCATCCAGTTAGGGTTATCCAGCTTGTGTCATCCACCTAGGGTTATCCATCTTGTGTCATCCAGTTAGGGTTATCCATCTTGTGTCATCCACCTAGGGTTATCCATCTTGTGCCATCCACCTAGGGTTACCCAGCTTGCGTTATCCACTTAGGATTATCTATCTTGTATTATCCATCTTGTGTCATCCACTTAGGGTTATCCAGCTTGTGTCATCCACCTCGGGTTGTCCAGCTTGTGTTATCCACTTAGAATTATCTATCTTGTGTTATCCACTTAGGGTTATACAGCTTGTGTTATCCACCTAGGGTTATCCATCTTGTGTCATCCAGTTAGGGTTATCCAGCTTGTGTCATCCACCTAGGGCTATCCAGCTTGTGTCATCCACTTACAGTTATCCAGCTTGTGTCATCCACCTAGGGTTATCCATCTTGTGTCATCCACTTAGGGTTATCCAGCTTGTGTCATCCACCTAGGGTTATCCAGCTTGTGTCATCCACTTACAGTTATCCAGCTTGTGTCATCCACCTAGGGTTATCCATCTTGTGTCATCCAGTTAGGGTTATCCATCTTGTGTCATCCAGTTAGGGTTATCCATATTGTGTTATCCACCTAGGGTTATCCAGCTTGTGTCATCCACTTACGGTTATCCAGCCTGTGTCATCGAAGTAGTGTTATTCAGCTAGAGTATTCCAGTTACAGTCAACCAGCCATGCTCTTCCAGCTAGAAACTTCCAGTTACGATAATCCAGCTGGGGTCATCCAGCTAGGGTCATCCAGCTAGTGCCTTCCAGCTGGGGTCATCCAGCAAGGGTCATCCAGTTAGGGACTTCCAGCTAGTCTTCCAGCTAGGGTCTTCCAGCAAGGGTCATCCAGTTAGGGACTTCCAGCTAGTCTTCCAGCTAGGGTCTTCCAGCAAGGGTCATCCAGTTAGGGACTTCCAGATAGTCTTCCAGCTGGGGTCATCCTGCTAGGGTCATCCAGCTAGTGCCTTCCAGCTAGTCTTCCAGCTAGGGTCTTCCAGCTAGGGTCATGGAGACAGGATCAACTAGTCAGTGTTACTAAGGCTTTCTTCACTAAATTGCTGTTTTTTCACAGGAGCTTCTGCCAGTTGCTTCAAGCTGCCGCAGAAGTTTATAATGAAAGGCGGTGAGTATTATCTTTAATTAATTTCTCACATTTATTCTTTAAAACACCAATAATGTACTTAGAGCTTCCAGTTGATCTTCAATTCTTTCTATTTATCACATCTTCTAGATATTCAAAATTCAGCCATGAGTAATAATTTACTTCTAAAGAATCATAATATATTGTTTCTTTTATTTCTGTTTTATTCATATACCTTATCATACATGGCACTATATTACTTTGTACTCTCTGGCACTATATTACCTTGTACTCTCTGGCACTATATTACCTTTTACTCTCTGGCACTATATTACCTTTTACTCTCTGGCACTATATTACCTTGTACTCTCTGGCACTATATTACCTTTTACTCTCTGGCACTATATTACCTTGTACTCTCTGGCACTATATTACCTTGTACTCTCTGGCACTATATTACCTTGTACTCTCTGTAACATGATGGTTCATGACATGTGTCCTGGCTACCGTACACAACTTTCTTCTTCATACATCTGGTGACCCTCAGAAATCGTTATTCGCTCAGTCCTTCGGTGTACGACTCCTATCCTTTCCTATTCTGTGTACGACTGATATTGTTCAAGATTTAAAAACGTTGTATTTTGCTGCTATTTTCTCCCTGTGGTGTGGCCCTTTGTCCATCTTCATATACTTGTCCAGTTCTCCTGATGGAAGATAGACTATATATTACCTCCACTGCTGCCTTGGATTTCCTAATGTTAAAGTTTCTGGTGTGTCTAAAGTTTCTGGTGTGTCTAAAGTTCCTGAAGGTTTAAAAAAAAATTAAACTTTCCCAGCACTGTCTTCATTTTCTCAGATTTTCATTGATTGTTATTCATCAGTGTCATATTTCCTCCTCTGTTCATTTCCTTTAGTTTATATATTGCATCTCTCAGTGATTGATTTGGCGCCGCAGGGGCGATGACCCCCGAAACACCCTCCAGGTACACTCCTAGTAGACTCCTGGTAGACTCCAGGTAGACAACATCCATGAGCGAGGTAAAAGAAGAGGAACATTATGGCTCGTTTTTGTATGAGGTAAAATAGAATCATGAGGTAAAAACGACCAGGTAAAATGTAGTTCAATGACCAGGAAAGTACACGTACTGTGTATACAAACGCGCACGAGCACACACATACAAAAAAAAAAAAAACACGCGCACAGGGTCAGAAGCTGTGACTTGACGCTAGCAACCACATCTAGGTGAGCACATACGCACGAATGCACATGCACACACACACACACACAAACCTGCGCACATTAGGCCTATATTTTGGTTTGCAACACCAGTATGGAACCCACACCTGGTCAAACACGCCAAGAAATTATAGAACGTGCATAGGTTTGCAATGAGAATAGTTCCGGAGCTATGGGGCATATCGTACGAGGAGAGGTTAAGGGAAATCGACCTGACGTCACCGAAGGATAGGAGAGATAGGGAAGATATATAAAATATTGAGAGGTATAGACAAGGTGGACAGAGACAGGATGTTTCAGAATGGGACACAGCAACAAGGGGACACAGTTGGAAGTTGAAGACTCAGATGAATCACAGGGATGTTAAGAAGTATTTCTTCAGTAATAGAGTTGTCAGGAAGTGGTGTAGTCTGGAGAGTGCAGTGGAGGCAGGATCTATACATAGCTTTAAGAAGAGGTACGAAAAGGCTCATGGAGCAGGGAGAGAGTTAATCTAGTAGCTACCAGTGAAGAGACGGGATCAGGAGCCATGAATCGATCCCTGCAACCACAATTAGGTGAGTACACACATACACAGATACACAAATGCAAACACAGACAACGTGAAAATAACAATACAAAAGGACGAGGATCAGGAAACACTACAAGGTGATCTGGACAGGTTGCAAGACTGGTCCCAAAATGGCTCCTGAAGTTTAACCCCACCAAGTGCAAAGTTATGAAGTTTGGGGAAGGACAAAGAAGACACCAGACGGAGTACAGGCTCCGGGGGGGCAAAGGATGCAAACCTCATTCGAGGAGATAAGTAAGACACATGTACAACAGTTTGGTGACTATTCTGAAACTTTTCGCCTACACAGAAGGCTTCTTCAGTCGATTGCAGAGGCAGCAGCGATGTAAAGACGGTGTAATCAGTCCATCACCCTCAAAGACGTAGTTGTGAGGTGGTCAGTACCTCAACCTGGAGAAGAGTCCTACTCTACAGTCTTGAACAATGTGTAACAATGTGAAGATAAGGGACTGACCACCTCAAAACTACGCCTCCGAGGGTGATGAATTGATTACATCGTCGTTACATCTCTAATGCTTACGTTACCTCTGCATGCGAATTAAGAAGCGAAAGAGGCGAAACGTTTCTGAATAAAGGTACCTAACTGTTGCACATGCTTTTCCTTATCAACTCCTCATTATTATATACCATTATTATACTCTCACTCAAGGAGAGAACCTTGGGGTAAGTATCATACCGAGCATATCATCTGAGGCGCACATCAACCAGATAACTGCGGCAGCAAATGCATATTTGGCAAATCTATGAATGGCTTTTCGACATCTAAATAAGGAGTCATTCACAACATTGTACAGAGTGTGTACAATCGACCCCACACCAGGTCAAGAAATTGAAGAAAGTGCACAACTTGCTGATAATGAGGGTAGAGAAAGAAACTGGGGAAGTGAGAAATTGGAACTGGGACTACAGAAAGGAGGAGAATAGTAAGGCTATATACAGGCAATAAATTTTCTGATTATTATTATGATTATGGGGAGCGCTAAATCCGTAGGATTATACAGCGCATGTGGTGGGGGGGGGATCGAAGGTATTCAGGATCAATTCAGGGAACCGGAGCACAGATCCAATTCCCTAGATCAAGAGCCCCTCACCAGCGTCAAATTTTCTGAAAGAAGTAAAACTGGGTAAAACTGTACAAAACGGTACATGAAGAAATTATAAATCAGACACTTTTTATAATATTTGGGTATTTTATTCTGGAAACGTTTCGTCTCACTTATCAACGTTTCAGTTTTGAAAACCATTTATTCACACGAAGAATTTAAATTATAGAAATAGAGCCCATGGTTTAATCGGGAATGGAGATTATTATTATTATTATAATCAAAAAGAAGCGCTAAGCCACAAGGGCTATACAGCGCGGGAATGGAGAGATTCTAAATGAAGTCGCGATGAGGCTTGGTAGAAAATTTAGGGCAAATATATCAGGAGGATTTGGACAAATTAATGCCATGATTTAAAAAGTGGCAGATGAAGTTCAATGTGGACTAGTGTAAAGTCCTAGTCCTTGGGAATGAATTTTTTTTTTTTTATTCGCCGGTATTCTCCCGGCCCGGGTCTTTTCCAAGTAGTGGTGACCCGGCCTTGGCTCCCTATCTGGGGAGTGTCTCGAGACCTAAGTCTCCCATGGGAGGAGGTACAAGTACCTCCTCATCTTTGGGACCAACTGTCCCCAGACCTAGCCACATTCCCCGCCCTCACGGGGCTCGTAGGGAGAAGCTAGGCCTCTGGTCTGCCATCTATCCCGCCCCAAAGGGGCTCGTGGGGATGGCAGTCTTGTGAGCTGCAGGTGGTAGCAAGCTCAGGCCTTAATGGGAATGAAAATAACCATTATTGTCTCTGTAACTTTGATAAATAATAATCTTTGTTACCATTTACTTGTATGTATGTAATGAGATTCATCCAGGTAAATGTAATTTTCCACAATAATATAACTATATATATTTACGTGGGAATATAGCCATAAACTCAAATAACCCTCGTAGTTATAAACTAGTTGATGTACAGCTTGGTCATACACAATGTGATAAAGGCCTGGGAGTCATTATAAGCAGTAATCATAAGTACGATCATCGTAAGTAGTATTTAGATAGATTTCCTCAGTCGAGATTAGACAGATGTTCCCCTAAGTCCATTATAATCGGGAAACGAAAATCTGGGACTTTTACTGTTTTATTCTTATTCTCATACTTCCAGGTAATATTACAAGTAATGTGTGATCACTTGCACCAAACTCTTCAGTCATCCCTATAATATTTACGAGGTTTTCTTTATTTGACAAAGACGGCTCTGGTGGCCTGGTGGCCAACGCTCTCGCATCACGCGGCGAGGGTCTGGGTTCGATTCCCAGCCAGAGTAGAAACATTGGACGTGTTTCTTTCCACCTGTTGTCTATGTTCCCCATCAGTAAAATGGGTACCTGGGTGTTAGTCGACTGGTGTGGGTCGCATCCTGGGACACTGACCTAATTTGCCCGAAATGTTCCGAAATGCGGAGCATAACAAGGGACTTTCTATATAGTAGTATGTCATTGTTGTCAGCTAGGACTGTATACCTTGTACATGTACTTGTAGTAAATAAAGATATTATATTATATTATTATATTATATTATATTATATATTTTATTATATTAATGATAGGCTGTTGTACACTGTTTCAGAAAGCAGTCGTGAACTACTTCCACAAAGTCACTAGAGTGATTTTCCTCTAACAGCTGGTCTGTTTCTGGTTTTGTAACATAAAGTTGTGATAAGAATTCGAGATCACAAACAAAATAGATAAAATTAAACATCTTTACTTGTAAAGGTATTTGCATTATTATTATAATCAAGGGGAAGCGTTAAACCCGTAGGATTATACAGCCCTTGTGGAGGGATGTGGGAAGTATTCAGATTTAATTCAGGGAACTGGAGCACAGATCCAGTTCCCTAGATCAAGAGCCTCTCGCCAGCATCAAGGAACCTTCCTTGAGGGGAGAGTTATTTTGAGGTAAATATTTGACATAAATAAAGAGTGAAGCTCCTACACTTATCTTGATATGTCTTCAATAACTAATATTCTCAAATACCGACTAATAAATGTCTTGAAAAGATTAAAGAATATGAATAATGCAATAATTGTGGAAAATATATTGTATATTTTCCGAAAATAGTGTATTTGTATGTAAATTTATAAAATATATTGTATTTAATAAAAATTATATTATAAAAAATGGGCAGCTCGGCGCCTGCGGTGACGAGCAGGGAGAGTCGCCATGTTTTTTTGAATGAGCCAAGAAAACGTTAGTGAAAATAAGAAGAATTTTCGTCGTTCTAGAGGTTATATTGGGCTTACACCTCTCAAATAGGAGCCGATATTGTTGGAATTGCAGTCCTGCATAACGAGAGAATCAGGCGACTGGACAGGACTCCGTAATTAGATGAAAACAGGATATTACCCCCAGATAAGTCATGTCTATATACTTATGTTCATAGTTCTGGTTTCTTTTTCTGTCTCATAAACATGCTAGATAACAGGGATATCTTGCTACCCCTACCTACACTTTGGTCACACTTCACAGACACGCACATGCATATATATACATACATACATCTAGGTTTTTCTCCTTTTTCTAAATAGCTCTTGTTCTTCTTTATTTCTTCTATTGTCCATGGGGAAGTGGAAAAGAATCTTTCCTCCGTAAGCCATGCGTGTCGTATGAGGCGACTAAAATGCCGGGAGCAAGGGGCTAGTAACCCCTTCTCCTGTAGACATTTACTAAAAAAAGAGAAGAAAAACATTATAAAACTGGGATGCTTGAATGTGCGTGGATGTAGTGCAGATGACAAGAAACAGATGATTGCTGATGTTATGAATGAAAAGAAGTTGGATGTCCTGGCCCTAAGCGAAACAAAGCTGAAGGGGGTAGGGGAGTTTCGGTGGGGGGAAATAAATGGGATTAAATCTGAAGTATCTGAGAGAGTTAGAGCAAAGGAAGGGGTAGCAGTAATGTTGAAGGAACAGTTATGGAAGGAGAAAAGAGAATATGAATGTGTAAATTCAAGAATTATGTGGATTAAAGTAAAGGTTGGATGCGAAAAGTTGGTCATAATAAGCGTGTATGCACCTGGAGAAGAGAGGAATGTAGAGGAGAGAGAGAGATTTTGGGAGATGCTAAATGAATGTATAGGAGCCTTTGAACCAAGTGAGAGAGTAATTGTGGTAGGGGATCTCAATGTTAAAGTAGGAGAAACTTTTAGAGAGGGTGTGGTAGGTAAGTTTGGGGTGCCAGGTGTAAATGATAATGGGAGCCCTTTGATTGAACTTTGTATAGAAAGGGGTTTAGTTATAGGTAACACATATTTTAAGAAAAAGAGGATAAATAAGTATACAAGATATGATGTAGGGCGAAATGACAGTAGTTTGCTGGATTATGTATTGGTAGATAAAAGACTGTTGAGTAGACCTCAGGATGTACATGTTTATAGAGGGGCCACAGATATGTCAGATCACTTTCTAGTTGTAGCTACACTGAGAGTAAAAGGTAGATGGAATACAAGGAGAATAGAAGCATCAGGGAAGAGAGAGGTGAAGGTTTATAAACTAAAAGAGGAGGCAGTTAGGGTAAGATATAAACAGCTATTGGAGGATAGATGGGCTAATGAGAGCATAGGCAATGGGGTCGAAGAGGTACGGGGAGGTTTAAAAATGTAGTGTTAGAGTATTCAGCAGAAGCTTGTGGTTACAGGAAAGTGGGTGCGAGAGGGAAGAGGAGCGATTGGTGGAATGATGATGTAAAGAGAGTAGTAAGGGAGAAAAAGTTAGCATATGAGAAGTTTTTACAAAGTAGAGGTGATGCAAGGAGGGAAGAGTATATGGAGAAAAAGAGAGAGGTTAAGAGAGTGGTGAAGCAATGTAAAAAGAGAGCAAATGAGAGAGTGGGTGAGATGTTATCAACAAATTTTGTTGAAAATAAGAAAAAGTTTTGGAGTGAGATTAACAAGTTAAGGAAGCCAAGAGAACAAATGGATTTGTCAGTTAAAAATAGGAGAGGAGAGTTATTAAATGGAGAGTTAGAGGTATTGGGAAGATGGAGGGAATATTTTGAGGAATTTTTAAATGTTGATGAAGATAGGGAAGCTGTGATTTCGTGTATAGGGCAAGGAGGAATAACATCTTGTAGGAGTGAGGAAGAGCCAGTTGAGAGTGTGGGGGAAGTTCGTGAGGCAGTAGGTAAAATGAAAGGGGGTACGGCAGCCGGGATTGAAGGGATAAAGATAGAAATGTTAAAAGCAGATGGGGATATAGTTTTGGAGTGGTTGGTGCAATTATTTAATAAATGTATGGAAGAGGGTAAGGTACCTAGGGATTGGCAGAGAGCATGCATAGTTCCTTTGTATAAAGGCAAAGTGGACAAAAGAGAGTGCAAAAATTATAGGGGGATAAGTCTGTTGAGTATACCTGGTAAAGTGTATGGTAGAGTTATTATTGAAAGAATTAAGAGTAAGAAGGGGAATAGGATAACAGATGAACAAGGAGATTTTAGAAAAGGTAGGGGGGTGTGTGGACCAGGTGTTTACAGTGAAACATATAAGTGAACAGTATTTAGATAAGGCTAAAGAGGTCTTTGTTGCATTTATGGATTTGGAAAAGGCGTATGACAGGGTGGATAGGGGGCAATGTGGCAGATGTTGCAAGTGTATGGTATAGGAGGTAGGTTACTGAAAGCAGTGAAGAGTTTTTACGAGGATAGTGAGGCTCAAGTTAGAGTATGTAAGAAAGAGGGAAATTATTTTCCAGTAAAAGTAGGCCTTAGACAAGGATGTGTGATGTCACCGGGTTGTTTGTTATATTTTTAGATGAGGTTGTAAGAGAAGTAAATGCGAGGGTCTTGGCAAGAGGCGTGGAGTTAAAAGATAAAGAATCACACATAAAGTGGGAGTCACTGTTGCTCTTTGCTGATGACACTGTGCTCTTGGGAGATTCTGAAGAGAAGTTGCAGAGATTGGTGGATGAATTTGGTAGGGTGTACAAAAGAAGAAAATTAAAGGTGAATACAGGAAAGAGTAAGGTTATGAGGATAACAAAAAGATTAGGTGATGAAAGATTGGATATCAGATTGGAGGGAGAGAGTATGGAGGAGGTGAATGTATTCAGATATTTGGGAGTGGACGTGTCAGCGGATGGGTCTATGAAAGATAAGATGAATCATAGAATTGATGAGGGGAAAAGGGTGAGTGGTGCACTTAGAAGTCTGAGGAGACAAAGAACTTTGTCCTTGGAGGCAAAGAGGGGAATGTATGAGAGTATAGTTTTACCAACGCTCTTATATGGGTGTGAAGTATGGGTGATGAATGTTGCAGCGAGGAGAAGGCTGGAGGCAGTGGAGATGTCATGTCTGAGGGCAATGTGTGGTGTGAATATAATGCAGAGAATTCGTAGTTTGGAAGTTAGGAGGAGGTGCGGGATTACCAAAACTGTTGTCCAGAGGGCTGAGGAAGGGTTGTTGAGCTGGTTCGGACATGTAGAGAGAATGGAGCGAAACAGAGTGACTTCAAGAGTGTATCAGTTTGTAGTGGAAGGAAGGCGGGGTAGGGGTCGGCCTAGGAAAGGTTGGAGGGAGGGGGTAAAGGAGGTTTTGTGTGCGAGGGGCTTGGACTTACAGCAGGCATGCGTGAGCATGTTTGATAGGAGTGAATGGAGACAAATGGTTTTTAATACTTGACGTGCTGTTGGAGTGTGAGCAAAGTAACATTTATGAAGGGGTTCAGGGAAACCGGCAGGCCGGACTAGAGTCCTGGAGATGGGAAGTACAGTGCCTGCACTCTGAAGGAGGGGTGTTAATGTTGCAGTTTAAAAACTGTAGTGTAAAGCACCCTTCTGGCAAGACAGTGATGGAGTGAATGATGGTGAAAGTTTTTCTTTTTCGGGCCACCCTGCCTTGGTGGGAATCGGCCAGTGTGATAATAAAAAAAAATAATTCTGGCCAGTATTATTATCAGAAATGTAGACAGGGGGGTTTTTGAGTATGATACACAGTAATCTCCAGATAAATTGGTGAGTGTTATGAGTATAAATTCTCCTTATGTTATATAAATGTGTATATGTAATCATTTATTAATTTTAATATACAGTCCACAAAAATTATAATAATTTTACCAGAATTCCTGGTGTGCATGTACATTTCATTTGCAATTAATATAGGTCTAGAGTAACTTGTGGAGAGATAGATGGTAGGTATCGAAGGGGGACATTTTTGCGACCTAGGTGTCCTAAAAATTCCTACTTGTCTCTGAATCTTTGATAAATAATAATTATCTTTGTTACCATTTACTTGTATGTATTATTATTATTATTATTATTATTATTATTAAAGATTAGCCGGTATTCTCCCGGCCCGGGCCTTTTCCAAGTGGTGGCCCGGCCTTGGCTCCCTCTTTAGGGAGTGTCTGAGAGCTAAGTCTCCCATGGGAGGAGGCACAAGTACCTCCTCATCTTTGGGACCAACTGTCCCCAGGCCTAGCCACAAGCTAGGCCTCTCTGGTCTGCCATTCCCGGCCCAAGGGGGCAATGTATGTAATGAGATTCATCCAGGTAAATGTAATTTTCCACAATAATATAACTATATATAATTATGTGGGAATATAGCCATAAACTCAAATTCAGTAATGTCCCCGTAATACTCTGCTTAGACTTATATCGACAGCAACTTGGTGTAAGTCTAAATGACAAACAGTACATCCCGTCTCACCTACAGAGACGCACTATACACGAACCAGTGTTAACACAAAAGAGGTCTACGTGAATCAACAGCCAGAGAGAGAATGCTTGATGTGACTCCTGAGAGGGGCAATGAGGTAATTGAGTGAGGCAAACCCAACAGCCCCAACATTGTGTGTGATCACGTGACTCACAGCTACCCCAGTGACTGAAACAAGTGGACAAAGGGTTAAAAGCAGAGAGCCAGTCGTAATTCAGTCACTGAGTATAACTAAGCACATCCCACCTGCTTACATAAACTATGTCAAATAATATAAAGAAAGATAATTTCATTTTAGCTATTAATGAAAACATCTCCAGTATAAAATTATATGATAATTAGATATCTATATGTAGAATATTAAATATATACAGAATATACATTGCATCCTGTTCACGGGGCAGAGCAGTAACTAATCCATCTATTTTTATCCTCGTTTTTTATGCACTAATTTATACTTTCTCGTACATATAATGCCACTCCACCCCTCTTCCCATTATTTCTATGTACATGGAACACAGAAGATGGTCAAGTTGTGTACAAATGTTTCTGCAATGTATTTACAGTGTTTGTCCAGCTAGCAGTTAATACCACTTACCATGCACCTATACCTGCTAATCAGGTCCTCACTCTTACGTCTACCAACATCATTGCCACCAGCATAGAGACAGATAATGGGATTGCTCCCATTACCTTCCATGATGTTTTCCAGATGGCTAACAATATCCTCCATCCCAGCTCTAGGAAAACACACCCTCTGCCTCCTCTTCCTATCTCTAAGACAAAATTTAACCTGACTGTCCCCAACTGAAACCCTGTTTTTACCTTCATTGGCAGTGTTTCTCATAACCGCAGTCTTAGTTGCTATGTCATAGAAAATCGATTCATACTCATTGTTAACACAGAGAAAGAATTTCTGGTCTCCAAAGCAGTATCCTGGACTTTTCTTAGGTTCAGCTTCATCTCATTCATTATAAACAGCATCCAATCAGTGGTGTGATCATCAGTGCAGCTCTTCTCAATGGCGTTGCTTTGAATATAATAATCCTTGCACCTACAGTAGTGTGCAAATTAATTGGGACAGGAGTAAATTTTGTGATTATCTCATAATTTGTCTTAACCTGGCCCTCTTCTTTTTGGAAGTGTACTACCTACTTCTGGCAACCATCCAGCTGTAGTGCTACCTGCAACTCTAGTCAGTGCTACAACTGCTGTTGTTCTCTAAGGCTATTCCTGCAAGCGTGGTCTGTGAGGAAATGTAGTTTCACCAAATTCTCCCCTTCACTTCATGATTACTGCTGAAATTCACGATGGATGATACACCTAGGAAGCGTGCAAATATCGTAGCTCTTAGAAAACATGCTGATTTGATTATATATCAGACAGATAGCCCCCAAAAAATAAGCCTAGCAAAGTCAACTGTTGGGCAAATCCTGAAGAGAGCTGACGACACTGGTGATCGTAGAGAGCTGCATCAAGGAAGATGTAGAAAAAAACGCAAGACAACACACCATGACAAGGTTATCATAAGAAATGATGTGAAGGATCCCAAGAAAATCAGCAAAGATCTACAGAGAGATTTGACTTCATCTGGTGTAAATGTTGATTCTTTGACTGCTCGACAAAGGCTCCTTGAAGCTGTCAGAACTGCAAGAAAGGCAAAGGCTCCTTGAAGCTGTCAGAACTGCAAGAAAGGCAAAGGCTCCTTGAAGCTGTCAGAACTGCAAGAAAGGCAAAGGCTCCTTGAAGCTGTCAGAACTGCAAGAAAGGCAAAGGCTCCTTGAAGCCGTCAGAACTGCAAGAAAGGCAAAGGCTCCTTGAAGCTGTCAGAACTGCAAGAAAGGCAAAGGCTCCTTGAAGCCGTCAGAACTGCAAGAAAGGCAAAGGCTCCTTGAAGCTGGCAGAACTGCAAGAAAGGCAAAGGCTCCTTGAAGCCGTCAGAACTGCAAGAAAGGCAAAGGCTCCTTGAAGCTGTCAGAACTGCAAGAAAGGCAAAGGCTCCTTGAAGCCGTCAGAACTGCAAGAAAGGCAAAGGCTCCTTGAAGCCGTCAGAACTGCAAGAAAGGCAAAGGCTCCTTGAAGCTGTCAGAACTGCAAGAAAGGCGGTAAAGAAGCAATTATGAAGAAGCTGCTATGAAGAAATACGGCTTCGGGGAGCACTCGTTCATAAGAAATGGACAACAGATAAAGGGAGAAAAGTTATATTTTCAGATAAAGCGCATTTTGAACCACATGAGTATAGATCAGTGGTAGTGAGATGGTGCAAAGGCAAACCTCTTTGGCGTGACATTCAGCAAGTGCCAAAACACCAAGTTAAGACGTTATGGGGTAGTTTTACTCCAAAAAACCCTGGGCGGCTTGTTATTGTTGAGGGAACGATGAACAGTAATATATGGTTTAGAAAGACACGTAAGCAAACACTATAACATATTTATTAGAAAACGTTTCGGTCCTGGAACCTTGATCAAGATTCCAGGACCGAAACGTTTTCTAATAAATATGTTATAGTGTTTGCTTACGTGTCTTTCTAAACCAACTTGTCGGTATTTATTACCAAGGTTTATACCAACAGTAATATATATAAGGCAATCCTGGCAACTATCTGCTTCCTATTGTGGATAGAGACTTTCCTAATGGAGAAAGCATTTTCTAGCAGGATAATACTACATTCACACTTTCAGAAATATGCTGACATTCTTTGAAGAGAGTGGGCTAAGCGTTCTAAATTGGCCTGGCAACTATCCTGACCTCAACCCAATTGAGAATCCATGGCAAATAACCAAACGCAGGGTCGCAAAACAGGACTGTCAACTGTGGAGAAGCTAATTACTTGTGTTATTAGGACCTGGTATCACGACGAAGAACTTGCCAAAATGTATTCAACATTGGTCAGTTCTATGTCAAAGTGTGTAACAAAGCTTATAAAAGCAAAGAGTAGTCATATATCTTATGAAATCATTGCCTTGTATTTTTCAAATTAATATTAATTTTCCAATATGCACACTATTGTACCTTTCAGCCGTTGAATCTCTCTTCTAGCTCCCTCTATATTACGAAAACATGTGTAGTCTAGTGACCTGAACATCTTGGTGAGGCACAATAACCAAGGCAGAAATGAGGAACGAGCAAAAGGCAGCAGAGAGTAAATGCTTATTTGTCAATCACAAAACAGCAAGCAATGCATGTGGAATATGTACAGAGGATATGTACTGTATGGCAATGCAAGCAAGAGACACGGTGAGAACCATCTTCGACCAGGCTTGAGGCAAGTCTGCCAATGTTGATTCAAGAGTGTCCCCACATCGCTTGACAACTTTGGCGGTTTTCCTTGTCATTGACTGGTTGAACCAAGGTGCTGGCATAACATAAGAACATAAGAACATAAAAAAGAAGGAACACTGCAACAGGCCTACTGACCCATGCGGAGCAGGTCCATGTCACCCCCCCGGATTAGACCAATACCCCCCCCCCGGATTAGCCCAATGACCCACCCAGTCTGATCATCTCCACTCAAGGATGGAGCACTGCACCAGACCCAGCAGCACAAGCTAGTCAGGTCCAACTCACACCCACCCACACCCACTCATGTATTTATCTAACCTATTTTTAAAACTACACAACGTTCTAGCCTGAATAACTGTACTCGGGAGTTTGCTCCACTCATCCACAACTCTATTACCAAACCAGTGCTTTCCTATATCCTTTCTGAATTTGACAAGGGGAGCCCCTTATTACCCGGTTTGCTGGTCAGGAGGACATACCTATATGGGTGAGTGACATACGCCGAATTAATTGTAACATACTCTTTGCATGCCACACTCTAACTCTGCCTTAACCTGGAGATACAGTTGTTCAAATTCAAAGGAAGTCAACATAACAATCTCAGTTAGCTAAGAATGGAGAACACAATGGACACGTCTTCACACGATACATATCACTTCGCCCTTTGGGTAAATAACGTTATATGAAAAGTTGCGTTCATTGGCACTAATCTATCTCTTTGTGTTATACAGAAGTCAGCTGTGAGTCACCTTACCAGGAAGTGGGAGGACGGTGCATGTTTGTTGACTTTTTGAACAAGGGAACGTGGAACGATATGCGTAACCACTGTAAGAGTCTTGGCGGCGACTTAGTTAAGCTGAATGACCCAGCGGTATACAACGCTCTCATTCTTCATATTCACGGCAGTGGTATGTAGTAATTAACAATATTAAGTTATACGATTCTTCTACTAGTAAAGGTGAATTCCTTTCAAAATGTCATAGTATTCGATTCACAAATAAAAGGATCAGTGTTGAATTCTGAGCAGACAAATCTTCCGCCTGTTGGCCCTGGTCACCCTCCTGCTAGTCGACTATACCAGGTCATACACTGGGGTTGGTAGTATTACTCAGATCTGGGTGGGCTTTGACTTGTTATGATGTACAGTAAACAGAAATTTTCTCATGAAGATTATAGTAGTAGACAATACATCGAGAAGCGTGTAGCTGCCAGTGTATACACGCTAATTTTCTTTTATTTCTATTCTAATACTTGAAGCATCATTTCCGAGAAGAGTACCAGGTAACCACAATGACTGTGATAGGTTTTTAAACCATGTAAGCCAACCCCCTAACTTTTTTATATATTTTTAAGAGTATTTTAGATTGCGTATTGCATTACACTAATTTTTAATGAAAAGTTGAAACAATTTAATAAAAAAAGTAAAAATAATAACGAGGATCATTTTTCCCATTCCAGGTTTCCCTCTAGTTTATTACTGGATCGGCGGCACAGACGAGGGACACGAAGGACTGTGGGTGTGGATAGACCAAGAACCTATACAGATGGGAACACCTTACTGGGCAAATGCTGGCTGTGATAACGACCAGATGCCAAATGGTGGAACAGGACAAAATTGTTTAGCGCTTGATTATGTTTTTAATATGTATTTTAATGATTTGGGCTGTTCGACGGAAGGATATGTTATCTGTGAACAATAAGACCATTACAAGTCAACCCCAATTTACTTGTGTAGTCGAATGTTATTATATGAATATTTGGGAAGAAATTGCTTGTGAATTTGAAAATAGTATACAGTACCGAAATGTTGATAAGTCAGACACTTGTGCAACAGTTAGGTATCTTTATTCCGAAACGTTGCGCCTACACAGTAGGCTTCTTCAGTCGAGTAGAGATGAGTCTGCAGAAGTGAAGACGATGTAATCGTCGATTACCCTTGAAGTCGTAGTTATGAGGTGGTCAATCCCTCAGCCTGGAAGAAGGGTTTTGTTCCATAGTCTGGAACATTGTTCGGCTAAAGAAGTCTACTGTGTAGGCAAAACATTTTGGAAAAAAGATATCTAACTGTTGCACATGTGTCTTACTTATCAAACTGCTTGTGTACATTTGACATTTGTCAAAACAGACAAGTGATAAAATAAAGACTAAAGAAACTTATTGTGTATATCAATAGCATATATCTTTACACAATGTTCATATTACAAACCATACCACGGATGGGGTTTGAACTCGCCGTCAGAGAGTCTCAAAACTTCAGACCGTCGCGTTAGCCACGTGTGGTATGGATTGTTTGCAATCGTGTCATTACGATTTCGTGAGTCATATTCATATTACTTTTGTATACTGGCATACTCCATTTAACATTAATAATATGGAATATGGCGCTATGTGATAAATGGATTAAAACCGACAAGTTGAAGATTGAGACACTTATGCAACGTATGGGAATCTTGACTAAAGAAACTTTTCGCCACACAGTGACTTCATCAGTCCAATACAAAGCAGAAATAAAAGGACACAAGTGCAACTAATGTGACATTTTATTGTGGCAACGTTTCGCTCTTCAGGAGCTTTGTCAAGCCGTTACAAACAGTACATGGACACAGAGGGTATATATAGGTTCAGAGTGAAGTGCAATACTAGTGGTAGTAGTAGTAGGAGTAGTAGTGACATAAGTTGTAGTAGTAGTAGTAATACAATATGGTAGAACAATTAATTCGTACATGAGTAAAAGGATATAAAAGCTATTACTTGGGTAACATAAAAATAGGTTGGACAAATATAGACTGGATAGAGGCAGCTTGTTTCAGTGTTCACTCTCTGTGCTTTGTGTAGTATAACATGAGAGACTATGTGATAGCAGGGCCTACTGTTTTCAGGAGGATTCTTGCTAAGACTTCAGAGATGGTGAAGCTGCCGTTGTTTTGTTTAATGGTATTTGAAACAGCGATCAGTGCTGATTCGAGGCACTTGCGTCTGCGGAAATTAGTTTCTTTGATCACTAATTGGGCGTCCCTGAATTTCACGAGGTGATTGGTGGAATTTCGATGTTGTACACAGGCGTTGTTCAAGTTATCGTTCCTACATGCGTAAATGTGTTCGTTGAGGCGGGTGTCGAGGTTTCTTGCTGTTTCACCTACATAAATCTTGTCGCAGCCTCCACAGGGTGAAACAGCAAGAAACCTCGACACCCGCCTCAACGAACACATTTACATTTTCGAATACAATTAAACAAAACAAAGGCAGCTTCACCATCTCTGAAGTCTTAGCAAGAATCCTCCTTAAAACAGTAAACCCTGCCATCACTTAGTCTCTCCTGTTAATACTACACAAAGCACATTACAGAGAGTGAACACTGAAACAGGCTGCCTCTATTCAGTCTATATTTGTCTAACCTATTTTTATGTTACCCAAGTAATAGCTTTTATATTCTTTTACTCATGTACGAGTTAACTGTTAGGTAAGACACATATGCAACAGTTAGGTATCTTTATTTCGAAACGTTTCGCCTACACAGTAGGCTTCTTCAGTCGAGTACAGAAAAGTTGATAGAAGCAGAAGATACTTGAAGACGATGTAATCAGTCCATCACCCTTGAAGTTTTGAGGTGGTCAGTCCCTCAGTCTGGAGAAGAGTATTGTTCCATAGTATGAAACAATAATACTAATCCCACCAACCACTAATACTATTCCATCCCACCATCGGCGTACCAAACATTGCTGTCAGTTAACAGGCAACCACCTGCTTCCTTTCCATATTAAATGTCTAAGCTTACACAGGCATCTTATGCCTTCTCGAGTCTGTAGAACCTTTCTGAAAATGATTCACAACCGTGTGTTTTAAAGTGTATAAAACAATGTCGCAGAAATTGGAAAATGAAATTTATGAAGGATGTGTGGCTCAGGTTAGGGCATCCAGTAGGGCAGGGGATCATTTTCCTGTAAAGGAAGGCCTAAGACAGGAATGTATAAAGTCACGATGTGTAGGTGTGAGGAATTACTGCGATACAGAAGCCGAAGGGCAGCGTAGATGTCACATTTGAGAGGAATATATTGAGTGAATGTTATGAAAAGTAGTCATACTGTAGAAATTTTAAAACGATGCGGGGTTATGAGCCGAATTACTCAGGGGACAGAAAGATCTTTCTCAGAGGCAGTTTTGGCATTTAGAGAGGATAGAGCAGCACAAGAGGACCAAGATAGTGAACAAATCTTGATTGGAAGGGTTAGAGGGAGGATGTGAAGTAGGATTTAAGTCGTACGTGTTTGAGCATCGAGCAGGCGAGTTACAGTAGATCGGGGTGAGTGGAGACAAGCGGTTTCAGGGATTCGGCTTGCTGATGGAGTGTGAGCAAGGTAACATTGATAAAGGGACGAAGGATAAAATACTGCCTACACTCAGAAAAATGGCTGGGGATGTTACAGTTTAAAGGGCCATTTGAGGTGTGATATCTGTGCACTTCAGGGAAGACTGCCATTGAATGAATAATGGTGAAAGTGTCCTTCCTTGCGTCACCTTACCTTGGTGAGAGGCTGATGTGGCATAAACTGCAAGCTTGTTGCAATGGTTTACTGCCGTTACTAACCACACAAACTAGAGACAAGAGTTTACTGACTACACGCACCTCATGAACGGGTCTGCTGACTGCTGAAGCTTGTAGCTAGGGATTACTGACTACTTAAGTTTGTGATCAAGGTTTACTAATCACACAAGGTTGGTGACTGGGTTTACCGACAGCACAAGCTTCTGGCCAGGAATTACTGACCGCACAATACTGTAACTTTGGTTTATTTACCACAAAAGGTAATAACCTGGATTTCTGACTCCACGAGCATGTGGAAAAGTGTACTGACCATACAGGCTTTCGTCCAGGATTTACTAATTATACAAGCTTGTTGTCAGAGTTTACTTACTACACAGGCTTGCTGACAGTGTCTGATGATCACACAAGCTTGTGGCCTGGATTTGCTGACTACACAACTCAGCTTAACGATCATCAAACAAGTGTTTAACAGACTCCTTAACAGCGACATTTGGTTCAGAGTTCCGGACACTTTAAGTCAGTAATGTGACTTTAAGTACATCGTTGAAGACCTCAACTGAATCCGAGCAAGCAGTTAGTGGGAGACAACGGACTTTATGGTCAACACTCTCCTACACACACACACGCACACACACACACACACACACACACACACACACACACACACACACACACACACACACACACACACACACACACACACACACACACACACACACACACACACACACACACACACACACACACACACACACACACACACACACACACACACACACACATGGTAACTAACACCAGGCCTAGTGTCTAATCGACATGTGCCTAGGACAGAATGGTAACTAACACACACACACACACACACATACACACGCACATGCACACACACACACACACACACACACACACACACACACACACACACACACACACACACACACACACACACACACACACACACACACACACACACACATACACACACACACACACACACACACACGCACATACACACACACACACACACACACACACACACACACACACACACACACACACACACACACACACACACATACACACACACACACACACGCACATACACACACACACACACACACACACATACACATAAAACACACAGCCATTTTCTCTCTCTCTCTCTCTCTCTCTCTCTCTCTCTCTCTCTCACACACACACACACACACACACACACACACACATAAAACACACAGCCATTCTCTCTCTCTCACACATACCCATACATACACACACACACACACACACACACACACACACACACACACACACACACATGGTGGACACACTGGCTGAGGTGGCAAGAAGAGCTCACTCGAGCAGAGCAAAGTTACTGGTAATGGGCGATTTCAACCACAGGGAGATCGACTGGGAAAACCTGGAGCCACATGGGGGTCCCGAAACATGGAGAGCCAAGATGATGGATGTGGTACTTGAAAACCTCATGCATCAACATGTCAGGGACACAACCAGAGAGAGAGGGGAGGATGAGCCAGCAAGACTGGATCTTGTGTTCACCCTGAGCAGTTCAGACATTGAGGACATCACTTATGAGAGGCCCCTTGGAGCTAGCGATCATGTGGTTCTGAGTTTTGACTATATAGTAGAGTTACAAGTGGAGAAGGTAACAGGAACTGAAGGGGACAGGCCAAACTATAAAAGGGGGGACTACACAGGTATGAGAAACTTCCTGCAGGAGGTTCAGTGGGACAGAGAAATGGTAGGAAAATCAGTAAACGAGATGATGGAATATGTGGAAGCAAAGTGCAAGGAGGCAGAGGAAAGTTTTGTTCCCAAGGGAAACGGAAATAATAGGAAGACCAAAATGAGTCCTTGGTTTACCCGAAGGTGTAGGGAGGCAAAAACTAAGTGCAACAGAGAATGGAAAAGGTACAGGAGGCATAGGACCCAGGAAAACAAGGAGATTAGTAGAAGAGCCAGAAACGAGTATGCACAGATAAGGAGGGAGGCCCAGCGACAGTATGAAAACGACATAGCATCGAAAGTCAAATCTGACCCGAAACTGCTGTATAGCCACATTAGGAGGAAGACAACAGTCAAGGACCAGGTGATAAGGCTGAGGAAAGAAGGTGGAGAACTCACAAGAAACGATCAAGAGGTATGTGAGGAGCTCAACACGAGATTTAAGGAAGTATTTACAGTAGAGACAGGAAGGACTCTGGGGGGACAGACCAGATGGGGACACCAGCAAGGAATACACCAACAAGTGTTGGACGACATACATACAGATGAGGAGGAGGTGAAGAAACTGCTAAGGGACATCGATACCTCAAAGGCAATGGGACCAGACAACATCTCCCCGTGGGTCCTTAGAGAGGGAGCAGATATGTTGTGCGTGCCACTTACCACAATCTTCAACACATCCCTGGAAACTGGGCAACTACCTGAGGTATGGAAGACGGCAAATGTAGTTCCCATTTTTAAAAAAGGAGACAGAAAAGAGGCACTAAACTATAAACCTGTGTCATTGACGTGTATAGTATGCAAAATTATGGAGAAGATTATCAGGAGGAGAGTGGTGGAGCACCTGGAACGGAACAGGAGTATAAATGCCAACCAGCACGGATTCACGGAAGGCAAATCCTGTGTCACAAACCTTCTGGAGTTTTATGATAAAATAACAGAAGTAAGACAAGAGAGAGAGGGGTGGGTTGATTGCATCTTCTTGGACTGCAAGAAGGCCTTTGACACAGTTCCTCACAAGAGATTAGTGCAGAAGCTAGAGCATCAGGCGCATATAACAGGAAGGGCACTGCAATGGATCAGAGAATACCTGACAGGGAGGCAACAACGAGTCATGGTACGTAATGATGTATCACAGTGGGCACCTGTGACGAGCGGGGTCCCACAGGGGTCGGTCCTAGGACCAGTGCTATTTTTGGTATATGTGAACGACATGACGGAAGGGTTAGACTCAGAAGTGTCCCTGTTTGCAGATGATGTGAAGTTAATGAGGAGAATTAAATCTGATGAGGACCAGGCAGGACTTCAAAGAGACCTGGACAGACTGGACACCTGGTCCAGCAAATGGCTTCTCGAATTTAATCCTGCCAAATGCAAAGTCATGAAGATAGGGGAAGGGCACAGAAGACCACAGACAGAGTATAGGCTAGGTGGCCAAAGACTGCAAACCTCACTCAAGGAGAAAGATCTTGGGGTGAGTATAACACCGAGCATGTCTCCGGAAGCACACATCAATCAGATAACTGCTGCAGCATATGGGCGCCTGGCAAACCTGAGAACAGCATTCCGATACCTTAGTAAGGAATCATTCAAGACACTGTACACCGTGTATGTCAGGCCCATACTGGAGTATGCAGCACCGGTTTGAAACCCGCACTTGATAAAGCACGTCAAGAAACTAGAGAAAGTACAAAGGTTTGCGACAAGGTTAGTTCCAGAGCTAAGGGGAATGTCCTATGAAGAAAGATTAAGGGAAATCGGCTTGACCACACTGGAGGACAGGAGGGTCAGGGGAGACATGATAACGACATATAAAATACTGCGTGGAATAGACAAGGTGGACAAAGACAGGATGTTCCAGGGAGGGGACACAGAAACAAGAGGCCACAATTGGAAGTTGAAGACACAAATGAGTCAGAGAGATAGTAGGAAGTATTTCTTCAGTCATAGAGTTGTAAGGCAGTGGAATAGCCTAGAAAATGACGTAGTGGAGGCAGGAACCATACACAGTTTTAAGACGAGGTTTGATAAAGCTCATGGAGCGGGGAGAGAGAGGGTCTAGTAGCAACCGGTGAAGAGGCGGGGCCAGGAGCTAGGACTCGACCCCTGCAACCACAAATAGGTGAGTACACACAGAGGTATAATAAAGCTCACGGTTCAGGGAGAGTGACCTAGTAGAAACCAGTGAAGAGGCGGGGCCAGGAGCTAGGATTCGACCCCTGCAACCTCAACTAGGGGAGTACAACTAGGTGAGTACACACACACACACACATTCCAGGAGTGAATGACCTTAACTGAAGGGATATTCTTCAGAATGGAACAGCCAGAGTGTATTTGCTATTTCCTACCCGTCTTGTACCGAGTCCAGGCGAGAGATGAGTCCTTTTGCTCTGTTCTCAATTCTGGCAATAAGTCGTAGATGAGACCAGAGGGGAGGCAATCCAAGAACGTGGAGCATACTCAAGGTGTGAGCGCACTTGTGTCTCGCAGTCATGTAGCCTCTACAGTTGTCTGTTAAGGCATTGGATTCTGGGATGTGTTGAAGGTCATTGAAGTAGACATTACATAACAGTAACCCAAGCACGCTTCCCTGTGGAACACTGGAATCGTGAGTGTCTTGTTGACTCTCCCACTGAGGTGTAGCGCAGACCCGGCAACTCCTAGTGTTTGCAGTTTTGCCAAGGGTCCCTGGTGCCATACTCCGTCGAAAGCACCAGAAATGTTAAGTGTTAATACACAATTTATCTTAGATTTATCCATCGATTGATACTACATAGTGGAGAGGTATAACAGCAGATCAGCAGCAGAGCGACCTTTTCTGAAGCCATATTGACTGTCATAAAGAAGTAATGGAAGTTGAAAGGAGATGCACTTCATCCTGCCTCATCATCACCGCTGATAACTTTAACATAGTTCCTGCGGCTAGCAAAAGAAGTTCGCTTACTGGATCAAGGACTTGCATCTTGGCAGCAAAGTGTTCAGTTTTTTAATGGCTGCTAGTGGAATTATTTCATCAGGTGAATAACTTTGTTAGTCCTTGACCAAGTTCTACCAGATTTAGAAATCCTCTCTTCCTGATGCCAGTCTTCTTTTGTGTGTGTGTGTCAGCCTGCCATCTAAAGATAGTTCACTTTTCGACCTCTTCGACTTGCCTACGGGTTTGCCTAAGCATATTCCTGTTATAGATAGTGGGATGCTTCTTATACCTTCTCCAAGCCTTGTAGTTAGCAGCCTCTCGACAACGAAAGGCAAACCAAGGCTGAGCTGAAGGCTTCGTTATATACTGTTGGTGAGCGATGTATTTTGTACTGGAGATTAAGGATATGTTCAGTGAAGGCAGTTACTTGGTTGTCAACATCACTTTAGAGAGGATCATTCCAATCGGAGGCGGCGAGGTCCAAGCAGATTGTGCGTGTAAATTCTTCACCTCGTTCTGTTGAAATCTTCAGTGTCGTAAAGACAACCATGTGGTCAGATGATCCAACATGGCCAAGAGGTCGACATTCAGATAGATCACTTACATGTCTCGACAACAGTGGTCATGTCAAGACGATGAGTGTTCACAAAACTGTGCTTGAGCTCACCAACATTGGTAATGAAGCCTCTAGGCATCAGGAAAAGGTTTTTACAACATAGCTGAATCTCTTGCCAGGAAACATGCCTAAGGGCCCATGTTGGGCAGGTCATTCTCAGATTCAACCTCTTCTCAACAATCAACTTCAACATTCCTCACATGACCCTTCACGTCACTCTGCTCTCTATATATACACTTACGTACTCTCTGTTCAGCTATATCTGTTTGTGACTTAATAGCAACAGGTGATTAGTACTCTGGGATAGCAAAAAGAGTGTAGTACTCTGGGATAACAAGAAGTGGATAGGGCTCTGGGAATAGCAATAAGTGGGTAGTACTCTGGGATAGCAATAAGTGAATTGTACTCTAGCAACAAGTGGGTAGTACTCTGGGACAGCAACGAGTGGGTAGCACTCTGAGGATAGGAACAAGTTGTTATCACTGAAGGGAGAAACAAGTGGACAGTACTCTGGGATAGCAACAAGTGAGTAAGTAGTACTCGGGGACAGCAACAAGTGTTTAGCACTCTAGGGATATAAACAAGTAATTAGTACTAGGGGATAGCAAGAATTGAGTAGTACTCGGGGATAGCAACAAGTGAGTAGTACTCGGGGATAGCACCAGGTTTTATAGCACTCAGTGAATACCAATAATAAGAACACTCTGGGGATAGCACCAAGTGGGTAGCACTCTGGGGATAGCACCAAGTGGGTAGCACTCTGGGGATAGCACCAAGTGGGTAGCACTCTGGGGATAGCACCAAGTGGGTAGCACTCTGGGGATAGCACCAAGTGGGTAGCACTCTGGGGATAGCACCAAGTGGGTAGCACTCTGGGGATAGCACCAAGTGGGTAGCACTCTGGGGATAGCACCAAGTGGGTAGCACTCTGGGGATAGCACCAAGTGGGTAGCACTCAGGGGATAGCACCAAGTGGGTAGCACTCTGGGGATAGCACCAAGTGGGTAGCACTCTGGGGATAGCACCAAGTGGGTAGCACTCTGGGGATAGCACCAAGTGGGTAGCACTCAGGGGATAGTACCAAGTGGGTAGCACTGGGGATAGCACCAAGTGGGTAGCACTCTGGGGATAGCACCAAGTGGGTAGCACTCTGGGGATAGCACCAAGTGGGTAGCACTCTGGGGATAGCACCAAGTGGGTAGCACTCTGGGGATAGCACCAAGTGGGTAGCACTCTGGGGATAGCACCAAGTGGGTAGCACTCTGGGGATAGCAACAGGTGGGTAGCACTCTGGGGATAGCACCAAGTGGGTAGCACTATGGGGACAGCAACAAGTGGGTAGCACTCTAAGGATAGCAACAAGTAGGTAGCACTCTAGGGATAGCAACAAGTGGGTAGCACTCTGGGGATAGCACCAAGTGGGTAGCACTCTGGGGATAGCAACAAGTGGGTAGCACTCTAGGGATAGCTACAAGTGGGTAGCACTCTAGGGATAGCAACAAGTGGGTAGCACTCTATGGATAGCACCAAGTGAATAGCACTCTAGGGATAGCACCAAGTGGATAGTACTCTGGGGATAGCAACAAGTGGGTAACACTCTGGGGATAGCACCAAGCGGGTAGCACTCTGGGGATAGTGCCATAGAGTGGGTAGCACTCTGGGGATAGCACTAAGCGGGTAGCACTCTGGGGATAGTGCCATAGAGTGGGTAGCACTCTGGGGATAGCACCAAGCGGGTAGCACTCTGGGGATAGTGCCATAGAGTGGGTAGCGCTCTGGGGATAGCACCAAGCGGGTAGCACTCTGGGGATAGTGCCATAGAGTGGGTAGCACTCTGGGGATAGCGCCATAGAGTGGCAAGCACTCTGGGGATAGTAACAAGTGGGTAGCACTCTGGGGATAGCAACAAGTGGATAGCACTCTGGGGATAGCAACAAGTGGATAGCACTCTAGGGATAGCAACAAGTTGGTAGCACTCTGAGGATAGCAACAAGTGGGTAGCACTCTGGGGATAGCAACAAGTGGATAGCACTCTGGGGATAGCACTAAGTGGGTAGCACTCAGGGGATAGTACCAAGTGGGTAGCACTCTGGGGATAGCACCAAGTGGGTAGCACTCTGGGGATAGCACCAAGTGGGTAGCACTCCGGGGATAGCACCAAGTGGGTAGCACTCAGGGGATTGCGCCAAGTGGGTAGCACTCTGGGGATAGCACCAAGTGGGTAGCACTCTGGGGATAGCACCAAGTGGGTAGCACTCTGGGGATAACACCAAGTGGGTAGCACTCTGGGGATAGCACCAAGTGGGTAGCACTCTGGGGATAGCACCAAGTGGGTAGCACTCTGGGGATAGCACCAAGTGGGTAGCACTCTGGAGATAGCACCAAGTGGGTAGCACTCTGGGGATAGCACCAAGTGGGTAGCACTCTGGGGATAGCACCAAATGGGTAGCACTCTGGGGATAGCACCAAATGGGTAGCACTCTGGGGATAGCACCAAATGGGTAGCACTCTGGGGATAGCACCAAGTGGGTAGCACTCTGGGGATAGCACCAAATGGGTAGCACTCTGGGGATAGCACCAAGTGGGTAGCACTCTTGGGATAGCACCAAGTGGGTAGCACTCTGGGGATAGCACCAAGTGGGTAGCACTTTCGGGATAGCACCAAGTGGGTAGCACTCTGGGGATAGCACCAAGTGGGTAGCACTCTGGAGATAGCACCAAGTGGGTAGCACTCTGGGGATAGCACCAAGTGGGTAGCACTCTGGGGATAGCACCAAGTGGGTAGCACTCTGGGGATAGCACCAAGTGGGTAGCACTCTGGGGATAGCACCAAGTGGGTAGCACTCTGGGGATAGCACCAAGTGGGTAGCACTCTGGGGATAGCACCAAGTGGGTAGCACTCTGGGGATAGCACCAAGTGGGTAGCACTCTGGGGATAGCACCAAGTGGGTAGCACTCTGGGGATAGCACCAAGTGGGTAGCACTCTGGGGATAGCACCAAGCGGGTAGCACTCTGGGGATAGCACCAAGTGGGTAGCACTCTGGAGATAGCACCAAGTGGGTAGCACTCTGGAGATAGCACCAAGTGGGTAGCACTCTGGGGATAGCACCAAGTGGGTAGCACTCTGGGGATAGCACCAAGTGGATAGCACTCTGGTGATAGCACCAAGTGGGTAGCACTCTGGGGATAGCACCAAGTGGATAGCACTCTGGTGATAGCACCAAGTGGGTAGCACCCTGGGGATAGCACCAAGTGGGTAGCACTCTGGGGATAGCACCAAGTGGGTAGCACCCTGGGGATAGCACCAAGTGGGTAGCACTCTGGTGATAGCACCAAGTGGGTAGCACTCTGGGGATAGCACCAAGTGGGTAGCACTCTGGGGATAGCACCAAGTGGGTAGCACCCTGGGGGGGGGATAACAAAGTGATCAGTAGTTTTAAACTAATCATAAATAACCTTATTCACCACCACTGGATTTTTTACCAATAATAACAATGTTACCACAATGATGAATTACCATCATAAAAGTCTACAGCATAATTAGGAAGCATTATGATACCAGCGAGCCGATGTTGATGATAATGACTGTGTGGTAATTACTGGGAGGATGGAGACAAATTTGTGCCATTATGATGGCCTATGAACAATATTTTACTGTAGGTGAGTGTTGGTTATATTAGTGACTTGCATCACAAATTGTGAAAGGTTGACTAAAATAGTGATTTTTTGGTAGGCTTTAATGTTATATGTTGAGGTAAATATGACTTTAGTGTAATTATTATTATTATTATTATTATTATTATTATTATTATTATTATTATTATTATTATTGTTATTGTTATTGTTATTGCTGTTATTGTTGTTATTTTGTTATTGTTATAATTATTGTTATTATTATCATAATAATAATAATAATTATCATCGTAATAATAATTATTATTATTATTATCATACATTAGTATGATAATAATAATAATAATAATAATTATAACAATAACAAAATAACAACAATAACAGCAATAAAAACAACAACAATAATAATAATAATAATAATAATAATAATAATAATAATAATAATAATAATAATAATAATAATAATAATAATAATTATAACAACAAAATAACAACAATAACAGCAATAACAATAACAATAATAATAATAATAATAATAATAATAATAATAATAATAATAATAATAATAATAATAATAATAATAATAATAATAATTACACTAAAGTCATATTTACCTCAGCACATAACATTAAAGCCTACCAAAAAATCACTATTTTAGTCAACCTTTCACAATTTGTGATGCAAGTCACTAATATAACCAACACTCACCTACAGTAAAATATTGTTCATAGGCCATCATGATGGCACAAATTTGTCTCCATCCTCCCAGTAATTACCACACAGTCATTATCATCAACATCGGCTCGCTGGTATCATAATGCTTCCTAATTATGCTGTAGACTTTTATGATGGTAATTCATCATTGTGGTAACATTGTTATTATTGGTAAAAAATCCAGTGGTGGTGAATAAGGTTATTTATGATTAGTTTAAAACTACTGATCACTTTGTTATCCCCCCCCCAGAGTGCTACCCACTTGGTGCTATCCCCAGAGTGCTACCCACTTGGTGCTATCCCCAGAGTGCTACCCACTTGGTGCTATCCCCAGAGTGCTACCCACTTGGTGCTATCCCCAGAGTGCTACCCACTTGGTGCTATCCCCAGAGTGCTACCCACTTGGTGCTATCCCCAGAGTGCTACCCACTTGGTGCTATCCCCAGAGTGCTACCCACTTGGTGCTATCCCCAGAGTGCTACCCACTTGGTACTATCCCCAGAGTGCTACCCACTTGGTGCTATCCCCAGAGTGCTACCCACTTGGTGCTGTCCCCAGAGTGCTACCCACTTGGTGCTATCCCCAGAGTGCTACCCACTTGGTGCTATCCCCAGAGTGCTACCCACTTGGTGCTATCTCCAGAGTGCTACCCACTTGGTGCTATCTCCAGAGTGCTACCCACTTAGTGCTATCCCCAGAGTGCTACCCACTTGGTGCTATCCCCAGAGTGCTACCCACTTGGTGCTATCCCCAGAGTGCTACCCACTTGGTGCTATCCCCAGAGTGCTACCCACTTAGTGCTATCCCCAGAGTGCTACCCACTTAGTGCTATCCCCAGAGTGCTACCCACTTAGTGCTATCCCCAGAGTGCTACCCACTTGGTGCTATCCCCAGAGTGCTACCCACTTGGTGCTATCCCCAGAGTGCTACCCACTTGGTGCTATCCCCAGAGTGCTACCCACTTAGTGCTATCCCCAGAGTGCTACCCACTTGGTGCTATCCCCAGAGTGCTACCCACTTGGTGCTATCCCCAGAGTGCTACCCACTTGGTGCTATCCCCAGAGTGCTACCCACTTGGTGCTATCCCCAGAGTGCTACCCACTTGGTGCTATCCCCAGAGTGCTACCCACTTGGTGCTATCCCCAGAGTGCTACCCACTTGGTGCTATCCCCAGAGTGCTACCCACTTGGTGCTATCCCCAGAGTGCTACCCACTTGGTGCTATCCCCAGAGTGCTACCCACTTGGTGCTATCCCCAGAGTGCTACCCACTTGGTGCTATCCCCAGAGTGCTACCCACTTGGTGCTATCCCCAGAGTGCTACCCACTTGGTGCTATCCCCAGAGTGCTACCCACTTGGTGCTATCCCCAGAGTGCTACCCACTTGGTACTATCCAAATTATTATTATTATTATTAGCAGTAGTAGTAGTAGTAGTAGTAGTAGTAGCAGTAGTATTAATATCTTAATTATTATTATTATTATTATTATTAGTGCGACTGTAACAGGTTGAAAAGTATATTAAATAGCTTTACGATTCCCAGGACGTTCTCCCTGGCTGGTAAACATATGTAAGCTCTTACCAAACATAGTTAACAACCCAGGACAGTCCAGGCTGATAAACACACGTCTGATAAACACACGTCTGATAAACACACGTCTGATAAACACACATCTGATAAACACACATCTGATAAACACACATCTGATAAACACACATCTGATAAACACACATCTTGTTATTCTCGACAAACATCAAGGGTAATGTGCCCCACTGACTGGAAATGTATCATACTGAAAGTGGAAGTGTACCACACTGACAGTCTTAGAGGTGGTCATGAGGAACTCTCCTTTCCATGTCTAAATCACATTTCTTAGACTTGATAATGAGGGAAAGGAGCCTCTTTCTCGTGTCTAAATCACATTTTCAATCTTAGAGGAGGAAATGAGGAAAAAGATCCTCCTTCCGATGAAATATACATTATTTTTCATAATATAATTAGGTATCGTCAGATGGAGGTATCTTTTTTTTATTTATTTATTTTTTTGTTTACGTTTCTCCCTCAAAGGATCTTCTGTACTGGAATCAGGAAGTCACTGCCGCAATGAAGATACCTAATTGTTAAACAGTTGTCTCATTTAACAACTTGTTGGTTTCCTGGATTCGTAAAATCGTTTATACAATCTCTCACACTTCTTTCGTTTATTTCTTTCTGACCTCTTCCTTCTGTCATTGTTCATCCTTCTCTGCACCGCCACTCACATAACTGCCCAGGGTCACGCTTTAATTGGTTTATCCAAGACACAAGAGGACCTGAGCTGTCTGTAGAAGTGGTGACTTGGCTGCAGAGAAAGAGAGAGATAGAGAGAGAGACAGAGAGAGAGAGACAGAGAGAGAGAGAGAGAGAGAGAGAGAGAGAGAGAGAGAGAGAGAGAGAGAGAGAGAGAGAGAGAGAGAGAGAGAGAGAGAGAGAGAGAGAGAGAGAGAGAGGGACTTTGATGACCTTCTTGCAGTATTTGACATGAGAAACTTTGTTGATTTCCCTACTCACATCTCTGGCTCCTCCCTTGATCCAGTAGTGAGTGATCTGGCAGAAGGTATAGTCACTTGTCAACCCCTCGGCTACGTTGGATCGTCTGACCACAAGGCTGTTTTTACGACGCTTAAGATCCCAACAGAACGAGGTGAGGAGTCCACACGCACAACCTGGCTATGGGAAAGAGGTAATTGGCCAGCCCTTTGCTCTGAGCTCGCCACCACCAGTTGGAATGCTCTTCTCCAAGGGGATGTTGACAACCAAGTGAAAGCCTTCACTGGACACATCCTTAATCTACAACAAGAACACATTCCTCACCGGCAATATGTGACGAAGCCTACAGATCAGCCTTGGTTTGGCTTTCGTTGTAGAGAGGCTGATACTGCTAAGTACAAAGCATGGCGAAGGTATAAGATACATCCTACCACCTATAACAGGAACTTGCACAGGCAAGCCTGTAGGCATATGGGTGACGTTCAAAAGTGGGCCATTGCTAAATGGGAGGTGGACACTAAAAGAAAGCTAGCATCAGGTAGGGTAGGCTCCAAAACCTGGTGGTCCCTGGTCAAGGACAGACAAGGTTATCTGCCTGATGAACTCATTCCACCTCTAAATCGACAGGATGGGACCACCTCTACTAGTAGTCAAGAGAAGGCGGACCTCTTTGCTGAACACTTTGCTACCAAAATGCAAGTTCCTGATCCAGCAAGGGACCCTCCTTTGCACCTGAGAAAACGCAAATAATGATCGTCTCTAGGCACCATGATGGTGCAGTAGTAAGGATGAATGGGAGGGTGTTGGCACCTGGAGAAGAAGTTGATATCCTTGGAGTGAAATTTGACTCCAAACTAACCATGAAGAACCATGTTGTAAATCTTGCAAACAAGGCAGCCAGGAAGCTTACAGCACTTCTCCGTATCTCGCATCTGCTTGACAGTAGAGGTTGAAAGATTCTATAAGAGGCACAAATACGCTCGCACCTTGAGTATGCTCCACTTTCTTGGTTTGCCTGCCCCCCCTCTCATCTGCGACTGCTTGACAGAGTAGAGAACAGAGCAAGACGTCTCATCTCTCGCCTGGACCCATCCTGGATAGATCTGTCATTTCAGCAGAGCCTTCAACACAGGAGGGATATGGGTGGCCTTACTGTTATGTACAAGGCCAATATTGTCAAGGTACCACACTTGGATCCACTTCGAGGACAGCGTGAAACAAGCTTTTATGCCACAAGACGGGCAGAAAGCAGCAACTTCACTCTGGCTGTACCCTTCTCCAGAACATCACTCCATCTGAGATCATATATACCCAGGATGACTCGAGTATGGAACACATTCGTACAGCATAATGCTGTCAACGAGATAACGTCAGTTGATCAAATGAAAATGCTGGTCCACAGATGGCTCCAACTTCATCCAGTTCCCTACTTGTATGTTTCATAACAATAAAAATGCTTTCAAATGAGCTGATGTAGGTAACAGCTCTTAGCTTGTCAATAAAGTCAGGAATCCTTAACCTGTAAATAGCTTGTCAATAAAGCTAGGGATCCTTAACCTTGTCAAACCCTGTTTAAAAAGAAGAAAAGAGAGAGAGAGAGAGAGAGAGAGAGAGAGAGAGAGAGAGAGAGAGAGAGAGAGAAGGAAGGGAGGAAAAGAAGATGAGAAGAGGGAGAGAAAAATACTAACAAATATCGGCTCGCTTGTCCCTAGTCCGACAATAATTGAACTGGTAGACTGACAACAGAATTTCATAAAAACGACAACAACAACGGTTTTATGAACACGACTGTCAGCATCAACAATAAATGGAAAAAAGGTGATTTTTAGTGTATATAATAGATTCTAGAGGTGATGGAGGAGTGAGTGTTTTGTTTATCAAGAGTTTATATTTTTTTTTAGGGTGAGAGAGGCACGATACCTTGAAATGGTTGGTATGTCACATCTAATGATTATAATTATAACCATAAGTTTTTTAAAAGGGGGGGGAGACCGGTAAGCCAGGGAAAGGTCTCGGTCAGATGACCAAAAGCTCCAGCTGTGGGTTATCATATAACCAAGACTTGAGTCAGGAAACACTTGTCCTGTTTCCTGACAAACTTAACCTAACCTTGATATGGTTATGTTTGTGCTTACAATGGTTGGAAATTTTTTAATGTCTCTCTTGATACTGTTTATTTATTTTCTGCACTTGCCAGCAACAGCAAAAAATAAAATGGAATACTGAAAAAAATAAAAAAAAACACTGATGATTACATTTAAAGAGCGTTAGGATGAGAAATTAGTACAGATTACATGTAGATGGTTAGAGTGAAGGAGAATTAGGGTGAAGGAAGTTAGTAACGATTAGTGTGTAGAATTATAGATAAAGGGGAATATAGTGTTTAACTAGATGTTAGAAAACATTGTATGAGAAGAATCAGATGAGGAAATATGCGATGAGTATTCAGGACGAGATTAATGAGACCCAAACGATTGAATTGAATACAGAGAGACAATCAGCTTACTAAAACTGAATACAGAGAGACCATCAACTTACTGAAGGTCTGTGTTATATTCCTCACATGCACTCTTTGGGTCCTTTACTCCTTCATCTTAAGTACGAAATTACTACTGAAGAATGCATACATCCAATTAATGTGACGTTAGTAAGATTCACTTGTTTTATTCTGAGACGCTGGATCTTTCCAGAGACACA